>NC_142928.1:105604359-105629359 GCF_046866305.1 Octopus bimaculoides
TTTTGTTATTCTATTTTTTTTCATTGTTTATAGAAAGGATGACAGAATTGCGAGTATTACTTTCTTCTATACGTCTTTGTTTTGAGTTCCTTGCAAGTTTATTTTATTTATCATCTTTCGAGGATCAGTAAAACAATTACCACGCATGTACTGGATTCTGTTTAACAGAGCCAAAATTTATGATCTCGTATCAACGCACGAAATCTACATCGAATAACAATTTTTTAAGTGACTGTTAGTTTTAAATATCATGCACCAATGTAACAAAATAACTTTCTTATACGACTATGGAGTGACATAATCTATTGAATAGTATATTAAATATCTTACAGTAATCTATTATTTCCTGTTACGTTGTTAGTTTAAATCACTGACAGTCAGTTCTCCCAAGATCCATAGAGTAACTACCAACAATTTACTAGTGTCGATTCAATTAGCTTTTTTTTAAATCTAATGTCAGATTATTATTGGTTTCAATTTTGGCACAACGCACGCAAGACTAGGGAGGGGGAAAGTCAATTACATCAACCCTAGTGCTTAACTGGTACTTATTTTATCAACCCAAAAGGATGAAAGACAAAGTCGACCTTGGTGGAATTCGGGCTAAAAATTTAAAGACAAACGAAATGTCACCAAACATTTTGCCCGGTGTGCTAACTATTCCGCCAACTTGCTGCCTTTGCGCCGGGCATAATGCTTGGCAGCACTTCGTCCGTCTCTACGTACTGAATTTAAATTCCATCGAGGTCGACTTTGCCTATCATCTTTTCGGGGTCAATAAAATAAGTATCAGTTGGAGTCGATGAGATCGACATATCCTCTCCCTCAAAATTCGAGGATTTGTGCCAAAATTGGAAATCAATATTATTCTAGTTCCTGTTGTTATTGTACAATATATCAGTAACCACTTAAAAAATTTCTAAACGAGCCACGACTACGACCCAAGTTGATTCGTGGGGAGAGAATGATAGGTAAATTAATCCCATGTAGGAATTGAACATAGGAGATAAGGTTAGACATTCAGTCCAACATTGTATTGTTTCTGCCACCCAGTCACCCAGTCAACCAGACGAATTGTTATGAGTTTTACATTGATACAGGACTTCAAAATTGAGAGTGGGAGAATTGCAGTTAATTTAATTGACCTCAATATTTGCTGGCACTTATTTCATCGACTCCAGCAAGATGAAAAGTAAAGTCGACTTTAGGGCATTTGAACCCGGAACATAAATGAATGTAATTTAATCCTATCGGAATTTAATCGTCTCCATTCACCAAGGTTGCATAAAGTTGCCAAGTGATTTAATGTATTTGATATTTGAACTAACATAATTATATTGATTACTAACATTGGTACGAGGGCAACAAATATACAAAACAGAGTACAATGACATAACCTAATATATGTGGGGTATACATGCATAATCACAAAGGGCAAAATGTGTACAGTAATCCCTCGCCGTATCGCGGTTCACCTATCGCGTTTCACCTGTCTCGGTTTATTTTTTAAGCTTACGTCGATTCCTCCGTGGTGTTGTTTTGCATTTATGATAAAATAAATATACACAAATTATATTTAAAAATATGCAGTATAGTACTGTTTCTACTTCGCGGATTTTCCCCTATCGCGGCGGGTGGGTGGGTGAAACGTAACAACCGCGATAGTCGAGAGATTACTGTATATGTTTTTTCTACTCTAGGCACAAGGCCCGAAATTTGTGGGGAGGGGGTCAGTCGATTACATTGACCCCAATACGCAACTGGTACTTAATTTATCGACCCCGAAAGGATGAAAGATAAAGTCGATCTCAGCGGAATTTGAACTCAGAACATAAAGACAGACGAAATGCCGCTAAGCATTTCGCCCGGCGTGCTAACGTTTCTTATTCGTTTATTACCCGCAAGGGGCTGAACATAGAGGGAACAAACAAGGACAGACAAAGGGATTAAGTCGATTACAACGACAATATATATATACATATACGATTATATATATATATATATATATATATATATATATATATATATGTATGTATGTATATATGTATGTATATATGTATAGTATTGTATACGAAGTATATAACAAAGATCCACCGAATGGCTAGACAGCCCTTAATGATGGATTAGGATAGACTAAAAGCACTATCGCCATCCGTTATGGGAATACACCCTGTGACTAATCAAACTTAAAAGGTCGGACCTTATAGCCACACTAAATTCGTTTCTCTCACCCTTGTTTCGTAAAATATGCAGTCTCACGTACTTCATGTGATATTTGAAGAAGTTCATGAGGAATTTTGTCAGATGGGAAATTTCTGTCTTCAACCCTTCCGACCTCATTCTCTATAGGTACCAGAAAGAGAAAATTATTATTAGTAATGGGAAGTCGGTAGGGTGATATTCACAATGGACTCAGGTGACGGCTTCATCTGTTCTACATGCATTAACAGACATAATGCAGCAAATGAACACACCGGACACATTTGATACATTTCCCAATGAGTCGAAAACTGTGAACGCGTAACAATACTCCGAATGTCAAGTCTCTTGCTCGATTTAATAGAATCCATATTGGTTAACTCAAGGATAAAAAAAGTACTTCTGACAAAAAGAAATAAATACACTACACCCTCACCTTTCAGATGTAGCATCAGTACCTATTGCAGTATCATTACCTACAGTGCCTCCGTACAGCAGTTAGCAGTGAAAGTCAGCAGTTGATGGATCGATAGCTTGATACCTAACAGTTCCGATATATATCCATTTACCTTGATCAAGGAGATGGAGGTTATTTTGAATTGATCTTTCTGAGATTTTGCCTGTTGTACGTATCCGACGTCTCTTATCAAGACCAAACGAACTATGTGATAACTGAAATATATTTTAACCAGCTAAGACCAAAATTTATCCATTATAATTCCTTATCTCCTATTCTCAGCATCTATTCTTCAGCTGTCATAGCTGATTCAAGTCTACTGCCAGTTACGGTAAATGACTACTAAGACAAAGAGAAAAAAACTGAACTTTGAAATATTTAAATAGAGTCATCAGGCATGCAATCAAAATTTGTTATTCTTCTGGAGTAGGCACTCGGTACTTACCGCATCTAAGATGTTATAAACCTTTTACACTATTTCTGGCAAGTAAAAGATCACGAAGCAATGAAGGAGCTGAAATGCTTGAAATAACAGATAAATCTCCTTCGAACCACACTGTACCATATTAAAAAGCAAAGAAATTTTGGTTAAGGTAACCCCAAATATATTGTCTAAAAAGTAATCGGAGCTGACGTGGGGCTAAGTAACAAGCGCTTCTACTGATAACTGTAGCAAACAGTCCAAACTGGTTAGATACCCCCAAACAAATGGTTTGGAAACACCCAGCTGGAGGAGTACTATGTTTGCTTACACTCGGATATTACACACCAAACTCAAATTGTCAAAGAGTATCCTATCATTCTTTGGCTGCACAAATCTTTTAAACATTTTCTGTAGTCTCAAGCTGTAGAGCACGCACAAGCAATGCAATCTTTATCTTTAGCGTCGAAAGGAATGGTCAATCTTACCCCAGGCACCTCGACAACAATAGCTTTCCTACAAGCCTCTTCTCGTCTATCGATTAATCTAGTATTTTCAATTAGTAGTTCTTTATTTATTGTAAGCGATTCAAAACTAATTTTTCCTTCTAAGCCCACTCATTATTTAATATCCTTCGTCAATTGCAGTTTAACTTACTGAATATTCCAATTACCGAAAGATTTATGACTCAGAGTGTAACATATTCAACTTCCAATAACTGAATGTTTAGAAGTCCTAACTTGTTTAACTGAGCTAACTTCTGATAAAGCGGATAGTAAGACGTAGTTTGAGAATAATTTAGTTGTTATTTCTAGTAGGTTGAGTGACTATGCGACTTTAATTTTGACGTTGAATCAACTTTTCTATCTTGACTACAAATTACAAGCTTGTATATGTAGCCAACTTCCTGAAATATGGAAAGCGTAATTATTAGTATCCGCTCACTAAATAAATTTAGCGTTGGCTTCTTCGGCAAATCCAGTCGTTTTTGTCGAATAATTAGAAGTCCCTCCCTGAGTAAATTTAGTAAGTCTTTACAGTCTTAATTTCTACTCGCTACTCTCACATAATTCCAACACTGTCTAAGTACCTATATATATTGAGCAGTATATCTAGGATAACTAATAGACGATATCTTTAAGAATGCTTTTAGGTACTTGAAGAAGACAGTGCCACAACGGCCAAACGGCCACTATCTGCCTCCGCTTTCACTTCTACTCACGTACTGAAACATTGAAATCCTTCGTGTTCAGAAAGACAGTCGTCGCTAAAAGATCTGTAGATTTCCGAAACAATACTGGTGCTACATTAGATCCATATCAAGTGAACAACGAGTAGACGTCGTTTTTCATCAGAAACAGTGAATTTGTCGTATTGACAAACTTAATTTCACTGATGACTTTTACAAATTCAAATGACACAAGGCCTTGCAGTACTTTGCTACCAAAACTCCCCAAACCACGTTCAAGTTCTAGGTAATACCCATGGTCGGAGTCAATGGAAACATAATAAAAATGGATATCTGGTTTCTAGTAGATGTGGAATTTGATGTAAGAAGGCTGGGGTTTTATTGCAACAAAGAAATCTGCAACGCCCGAAGTAATGATTTCCATACCATTTTATACACGTTAGAATAGGTTAGCAACCCCTCCTCTTTGATTATTGTCCTTTGATTTCTTTCGCCAGCAAGGTATTTTATTTTATTGCATTGGTCATCTTTATGATAATTTTTCGAGTCTGAATGAGCGAATAAAATATTATTTTAGCGTTCTTTGACATTATTTTACTCTGGAAAACTTCGACGTTTTGTATTATACAGTAATTGTAGTCACACCTCTTCCTCGCTGCACAATTGTAGTCACATCTCTTCCTCACTGCATCGTGCCATTTCAATCTAAGTGCTATCACTTTCATCTCATTTCCTGACATAGTGCTAAAGTTTAGCGCTATAGTCTTTAACTTACTCTGTGCTGGAGAGAGAGAGAGAGAGAGAGGTCTTTAGTTCATGGAAAACTGACCACCTATGTTTGTTTAAGTATTGAATAGCGTCATCCACTGCAACTTGTGAATTTGGTCGTCGTTCTCTTAATAGTTCCTATGCTGTATCATTTGAAGCAACAAAAGTAACCAGTGCTGTTTGACTTACTGTCGATGTCGTTTTTGTTACTACTGTGTTGGATTTATTGTTTAGAAGTTATTTCTTATTCGGAAAGAGAATTTTTGAAAGTCTTTTGTCTCCAAATATGAAACTCCTGGACTTAGTATCATAATATCAGAAAATTTTCGCTGCAGGGTATTTTACGAGGAGGATATTTCAAAGTATAGATTCATTCTCACACTTTTCTTGTATTTATCCAATTCAGACCTCAGCCTGATATCTTTCATAAGCCAATGAATCGTTTCTTTTGTTCTTGTTCTAACATTCAAAAACCTTCTATCTTCGTAGAAGTCTCTTTGTCTACTATTATGAACGAAAATAACGTCCAGCAAATCCACGGTTTATTGATTGCTTGAGTTATTTATATTCTCAAATTATACCCTCGGCGGTTCCCAAGCCTTGTGGAAAGTGAAGCTAAATGTTATTTTCCCTATCTCTTCATATACTTCTTTCGGTTGTTGCATTCCTTACTGAGCGCACATGTATGTCCGTATTTCTCCTGTATTATTATTATTATTATTATTATTATTATTATTATTATTAAATTCCGCCGAGGTCGACTTTGCCTTTCATCCTTTCGGGGTCGATAAGATAAGTACCATTTGAACACTGGGGTCAATGTGATCGACTCATCTCCTCCACCAAAATTGCTGCCCTTGAGCCAAAATTTGAAATCATTATCATCATCATTATTATTATTATTATTACTATTATGTTGTTTTTTTTTCCTTCTTTCTTCAAATTTTCTTCCATTTCTCGCCGAGTGTTTTCCGTACACCTAGGGCAGAGAAACTCATTGTATGCATTATTATTATTATTATTATTATTATTATTATTATTATTATTATTATTATTATTATTATTATTATTATCGTTATTATTATTATTATTATCGTTGTTATTATTATTATTATCATCGTTGTTGTTATTATTATTATTATTATTATTATTATTATTATTATTATCGTTGTTATTATTATTATTATCATCGTTGTTGTTATTATTATTATTATTATTATTATTATTATTATTATTATTATCATTCAGTAGTTTTATTTTTATAACGTACTTTCACTTCACTACCGAGCGCAGCTCTATGCGCCTTGGGTATGTGCTGTGGTTTGCTGTGGTGCTCTTATGTTTACTGTATTGAAAGTGTTTTGCGTAGAATGTGTGCAGTACCCAGTAGTGCAATTTTCTGTATGTTATATATATTTGTAAGTCCTGGTGTTTTTGTTATGTATTTGTCTGAATATTTTTTTATTATACCTAAGGCACCTACTATGATAGGAATTGTTTCTGTTTTTAGATTCCACATTCGAGTTATCTCTATTTCTAGGTCTTTGTATTTTGAAAGTTTTTCCATTTCTTTTAGAGAAACGTTGTCATCTGCTGGTATTGAAACATCAATTAGAAGGCATTTTTTTCCTTCATGATCTTTGACAACTATATCTGGTCTATTTGCCTTAATTTCTCTATCTGTGTGTATTGGCATATCCCAGAGTATGGTTGCTTTCTCGTTTTCTGTGACCTTTTCTGGCGTGTGTTTATACCATCTTTTTTCTGTTGCTATTCATAGCTTCCAGTGTATATAGGTCCCAGCTCTGTCGTGTCTGTGAATATATTCCTTCTTAGCCAGGACTGGGCAGCCAGAGATAATATGATTTATTGTTTCTTGTCGATCTCCACATATTCTACAGTTACTTGTTATATTTCTTTTCATTATGTGTTTTTGGTAATTTCTGGTGGGGAGGCTTTGGTCTTGTGCAGCAATTAAAAATCCTTCAGTCTCTGCTTTGAGTCCTGAGCTTCTCAGCCATTGCTGGGATTTTTCTCTGTCTATTTCTTTCGCATTTAGTTTAGCCCAGTATTTACCATGTAGGGGCTTTTCTTGCCATCGTTTTATCATGGTCCGTTGCTGTTCTAGTTTTAGTTTGGATTTCATTTGTTTTATAGCTTTTGTTGTTTCTTCTTCTTCTTCTTCGTATTTGTTAGGTAGATTGATTTCTTGTTTGTATTTGTCAGCTTCCTTAAATACTGAAAACAGTTTTTTGTTTTGCTCGTGTTTTGTGGCTATTTGTATTAGTTTCCCTTGCTTCTGGAGTAGGTATTTTTGCAGTCCTATGGTGGTTATTTTATAATAGTTTTCTAGCTGTATAAGACCCCTGCCACCTTCTGTGCGTTGTATATATAGCCTTTCTATGTCAGATTTTGGGTGGTGCATCCTATATCCTGTCATTATTTTTCTTGTTTTCCTGTCTATTTTACATAGTTCGTTTAGTGTCCAGTTAAGGATGTTGTAGCTGTAGCTTATAACTGGGACAGCTAAAGTGTTGATACCCATTATCTTGTTTTTAGCATTGAGCTCTGTTTTTAGTATTGATCTAACTCGTCTATAGTACTCTTTCTTTATTTTTTCTTTCATTTGTGTATGTTGTATCCTATCTAGTTCATTGACTCCTAAATACTTATATGGTTGGCTTTCGTCTAGTTCTCTTATTTCATTGGCTTTATCTAGTGTTATATTGCTACTTTTAACTAATTTTCCTCTTTTCAGGGTTGCTTTGGCACATTTTTCTAATCCGAATTTCATTTCTATTTCCTTGGTAAAGCTGTGTACTGTCTGTAGTAGTGTTTCTAGCTCTTTGTCGTTTTTTGCATATAATTTTAGGTCATCCATATATAGAAGGTGGCTGACTGTTTTTCCATAGCATTTGTAACCGCATCCAGTTCTATTTAGCAATTCTGTTAGAGGTGTGAGTGCCAGGCAGAACAGGAGTGGAGAGAGCGTGTCTCCCTGGAATATTCCTTTTCTAATGGGGATGGCTTTCGTTTTCACAAGTCCCTCTTTTGTTTGGAGCTGTAGCACTGTCTGCCATTTGTTCATTGAGTGCTCTATGTATTTTATGATAATTGGTGCCACCTTGTTTATGGCTAGTGTTTCCAGAATCCACGTGTGGGGAACACTGTCGAAAGCCTTTTGGTAGTCCACCCAGGCCATACTGAGGCCTTTCTTCTTTCTTCGGCTGTCTTCAGTTATGGCTTTATTGATCAATAATTGATCTTTACAGCCGTATGAGCCCTTGCAGCATCCCTTCTGCTCTTCTGGAAACAGGTTGTTATTTTCCAGGTGTTTACTCACTCTCTGCGATATTATTGCAGTAAAGGCTTTGTAGATCGTAGGGAGACAGGTTATAGGTCTATAGTTTTGTGGTTTCTCCGTTTCCGTGGATTTGGGGATTAAGATGGTTTTCCCTTTTGTGAGCCATTCAGGCATTGTTTCTGGATCTGCTATTATGTTGTTAAAGTTTTCTGCCAGCTTTTTCTGCATTGCTGGCAGGTGTTTTAACCAGAAATTGGGGATCTTGTCGTGTCCAGGTGCTTTCCAGTTGCTTAGTCTTTGCAGTGTCTGGGTGACCTCTTCAGTTGTTATAGGGGCCCAGAGTTGCTCAGGTGCTAAGTTCGTTGTTTTAATGGTCCTTTTTTGGGGTTGTTGCTTCACCGACCATATTTGTTTCCAGAATTTCTCTAGTTCTTCTGCTGTTGGTGCTGAAGTAATGTCTATTTTATTTTTACCCAGTTCTTGGTAGAGTTTTTTGGGGTTGGATTTGAACTGTTTGTTTTGTTCAAAGAAACGTTGGCGTTTCTCATACCGGCGGATCCTCTGTGCTTTGGCAAGGATGTCTTGCTTTAGTTTTTCTTTTGCCTCAGGTAAGTCTTTTTCTGTAATGCTGTATTTGTACAGTATTTTTGTTTTCTTCTTGTTACTTAGTAGTGTTGATTGTTTACTAATTTCGTTGAGAATCGATAAATCTTTTCTCTTTTTTTTAATTTTGTTCTGGATGTTATTTATCCACAAGGTCTGTTTGGGTGGTAGAACTCCTGTTCGGATGGGTTTGAGTGAGTATCCTGCTTCTTTTGTGGCTGCAGTGGCTGCCGCATATATATTATTATTATTATTATTATTATTATTATTATTATTATTATTATTATTATTATTATTATTATTAAGGCAGTGAACTGGCAGAATCGTTTGTACGCTGGACGAAATGCTTAGCGGTATTTCGCCCATCGCCCCATTCTGAGTTCAAATTCCGCCGATGTCGACTTTGCCTTTCATCCTTTCGAGGTTGATTAAATGAGTACCAGTTACGCACTGGCGTCGATGTAATCGACTTAATCCCCCTCCCTCAAGCAGCCCTTGTGGCAAAAATTTGAAATCATTATTATTATTATCATCTTGAAGCTAAAACAATTTCATGCACATATGGCATGTACATTTTTTTAACAACTTTTTTCATTTTTGCTATAATAATTATTATTATTATTGTTATCACTGTTGTTGCAGGCATCAACACAAACATTATTAAATATTAAAACGATTGGTTTTATTCTTAATATTTATATTATTGCTCAATTTCGTGTTGTTAGAAATATTGTTGCTATTTGAGCAATCGATTACAAACTTGAAACATTCGTATTTTATACGCCATCTCTCCTTGTTGGGAGAAAATATTCTACACCACTGTTGTCTACCATTTTTGTACAAATCTTTGATAGACATGACTTTATAATTGATGACATTTGCCCGACGTGGCACCCTGCTGAATCGAATCTGAAACCATACATCTGCGAAGTAAACTTCTTACCATACGCTTATATAAGGTAACCACTACTTGATCGTTCGACCTGCAAGAAATAGCAGCAAAATTTCTCTCAAACTACTTCCTCGTTATTTTTTTTAAGCTAAAATATTGTACACTGTACTCTTAAATAGCCTAAACAAATGGAATAGTCATAGCTGGAATGTCGTTTATCATAGTTCTGCTTCATTAGAGACTTAAGCCACCTTCCACACCGACACCATACTGTCTGTATTGAATGAATTTCTGTCATAAAAACAGTAATGGAATTATATGAAATAACCGCAATTCTTCAGAAATGTGAAGGTTTTCTCATTTTCCTTGAAATAACGTTTTATTTTATTTCATTTTATTGGGGTTTTTTTTAAATTTAGGTACATTGATAAACACTTAGAAGAGGGATAACATTCGCTTAAACTGCCCCTAGTATTCGAACGGCACTTTACTCTATCAACCCCGGTGATAAAATAAAGTATCAGTCAAATATAAGAGTTTGCTCCCTCATTTTATTGATTTCGGTGACATTTAAACACAGGCCCGAAAAAATATAACTCAATATCGCAAGGTATTTTGTCCAACATTCTAACGAGTCTGGTGACGTCACCACCACCGACGACATGTTTTAAAAAGAAGTTTTATCTTTGTTGTCATTTTGTAATATCTCCTTAGTTACCCTTGAGGCAAATAACACCCTGGTGAGCAGAGAAGATTTCTATGTTTACGACTACATAAGCATCTAAAACAAATGGTGAAAGTATGGTGTATGCTATCAAATCATACACGCTTTCAAGTGACAGATATCATTTATCTTTTACTTTTTTCAGTCACTAGACGGAATCCATACTGGGGCACCTCCTTGTAAAATTTTAGTCGAACGAATCGATCTCAGTACTTTTTTTTGTTTTTAAGCCTGGTACTTATTCTCACAGTTTCTGTGGCCGAACCGTTAAGCCACCGCTGGACAACCGACATCGGTTGTCCAGCGGTGGCAGGGGACAAACACACACACATACATACATGTGTACGACGGGCTTCTTTCAATTTCCATCAACCAAATCCATTCACAAGGCTTTAGTCGGCTCGAGGCTATAGCAGAAAACACTTGTTCAAGGTACCACGCAGTGAGACTAAACCTGGAACCATGTAGTTGTGAAACAAACTTCTTACTGCACATTAACGCGTTTTTTTTTGTTTTGTTTTTTACTGAAAGGAAACTACAGCTATCAGAAAAGTGACAGGTAAAGTTAATCCTACCTGAATTTGAACTATATAAAGAGACGTCATGGGTCCACTGTACCTTTCACACTTTCAGAGTTGATGAAATACTTATCAATAAAATACTGAGATTATGGCGGCGAGCTGGCAGAAATGTTAGCACGCCGGGCGAAATACTTAGCGGTATTTCGTCTGCCGTTACGTTCTGAGTTCAAATTCCGCCGAGGTCGACTTTGCCTTTCATCCTTTCGGGGTCGATAAATTAAGTACCAGTTGCGTACTGAGGTCAATCTAATTGACTAGACCCCTCTCCAAAAATTTCAGGCCTTGTACCTAGAAAAAATAAAGTACTGAGACTGATTTAATCGACAGTACTTTCTCACAAAGGTTTGTTATAAATAATTAATGAACTATTTTGAGCTCACGGACTATTTTGAGTTCGATTCATGTTCTAGCCGGTATGAGCAAAGATTAAGTAAGGAAAATTAATAATTTGTTGAATACAATTTTACTTATAAAGAGCAAGATATTCTTGAATAATTGTCTCTAATAAATGTTTCCTCATTTTATTTTCGATTTGCCGTTGTTGTTTAGCCCGTTGATTGTGCAGACCAATCTATGATCAAAGATGTTCCAGCAAAGACAATTTCAATTTTTATAAATATATAGCGTATCTATGATTAGAGTGCATCCATGATACTGTTTTATCATGTTATCAAATACGTAGGGACTTGGTCATGGTTAACAAGTTTACTTCACAATCAGGTTTTGGAAGATGAGCTTTATTTTGAACAAAAATTTTGACGACAAAAAAAAACATTTTAAAAGATTATTATATTAATAAAGTTCAATAAATCTTTTCTTACTTTTTCCGATTTCTTTTTGTTTTCTCACATTTTTATTTGATTTTTATTACTAAAAAAAATTAATATATTTATAAGTGCGACCAACTGCAACCTACCTTGCTTCACACATGAGAACCGAGATTGTCTAGTGCTAATACTAACGATTATGATAATGGTTTCTGTCATTGGTACAAGAACACAAATATATATGGGAGGAAGAAAGTTGAGTAAATGACGTTTGGTATATATTATAGACTGTAAGGAAATAAATATTGAAGTCGAATCGAGTGGGAACAGAATGTGATATAAAGAAAGAAGTATACTGTCCAGCTCTCTGTCGCTTTAACCAGCTCTCTTGAACTAATCTTAATATCTAAAATTACTCTAGATTTCTGTTATACACTATCCGCTAAAACACAGATATAAATGGCTAAGTAGATCCATGCGGTATTTGATCTAAGAATTGAAAGATTTGTGACTAATTAGTAAAAGCCTCAACAAAATTCATTTACATTTTGAAAGGATATATATATATATATATATATATATATATATATATATATAGGTTTTAAAATTAACGCAAAATGTTTTAACCCTTTTACTGCGCGATGAAGACATATTCACTCAAAACTTCATTGCGCTTAGTTATGGAAAGCAGTTTTATATACTAATCTATCCTCTGTTAAGGACGGTCAGGTTCGAAACTATTAACAGATGTCAAGTTTAGTGAAGCAAAGTGACTTGTAGAAAATGTCAATTTTATGTTTTCGTAGATATTTAACGTCATTACTTAAAGGCTTACGAATCTGATAAATATAAAATGTTGCGACTGAGGTTTCACTGTCTAATTATAAAATGCCTTCCAATGAAATGCTCTTAACCTATTCACTCTCCATTCTGATTATATTACCGGGGTTGACGTTAACATTCATCTGTTCACTACTAATCAACAGTATCAATACAATTGATACAAATTTAAACAATATATTTCTTATAGCTTCTGAGTTACTTATTTTCTAAACGATTGTTTTTTTACACTAACTATCGTATACAATTTTTCACCAACACTTGGTGCGTAATGTGAATTCTATGCTTCACTGATGATTGAAGAGTAAAACGACTTCAGAGTTGTCTTCCGTAATTGCAGCAATGATTAAAATATTTGTCATGGCGAATAATTTTTTATTTCTTCACTGCATAATTATTTCCAGTTAGATTTTTCAAGTTCGCTGCATAAACTTTTTAATTGTATTAACTAACTTTTGCTTTTCTTGAGGATGGCATTTCTAAGAGTTATATATTTTTGAAGTGAGGGTTAACAGAAAATTATCAGATTTAATCTAGTTTTGTTCTACGATACCAAATTATCATAGCAAAAAATTAACTGTAGTGTACTATAAATTGAGAGTTTATATTCTGAATTTTCCAACTAATGAATATTAGTTTCGTCAATAGATATAAACAATGATTGAAAGATTATGACAAATATAAATGCTAGCTGCCATGTCTTTGCTAATATCATTTCTAAAAACAAAATGTATCAGATTGAACTGGAAATAATTGTCGTGGTTGGTCACGAAATTACCACGCATTATGTTCTCTCGTGTAAATACGATTTGTCATGTTTTCAAAACTTCTTTTGAGATATTTACCAATATTCAAACCATGGAAGACATCATGTTGGTGCAAACGTTCAAATAGTTGACACAGTAGCTCTCAATGTTTTAGTATGAGTTTTTACATTTTGGGTTAAGCCCTCAAACGATATTATATCGCTTTCATAATCAATAAACGTATCAGTAAAAGTGACCATTTCTGCCACTTAACATCTAGATACAAAAGAAATAATAATTGTTAAAACTTCCCTTATTGCGAGAGAGGAGAGAGGTATTCAAACCAATATAATGTGAAAGGATGTGGATGACAGAGTGATGAACTAAATGATTCATAGTATTCAGTTTCATTTCCCAGGTCCTGATTTTAAATTATTCATCATTCATTTTTCATGCTCATAAAGACAGAAATAATACATTTCTAAATCTCTCAGAGAGATTTATGCAGTAGTGATACGATGAAGTAGTTGTATGCTGTCAACTTAATATGACAGTCCCCTGAAGGGAATAATACTACTGTTGGTTAGACCTAGGAAGCTACACCGCTTCCTGTCGGCCTTGACACATTTCCTGTGTCCTTATGTTTACAAGGGGAGACAAGCACTTCCACCCAGCTAAGCCTGCATCCAGAGGCATGTTTCTGAGTATTTGCTCAGAATTATTATATGTTTACAAGAGCTTGACAGGCATCTTCGACTAGCAGGTCATGCTACTCCAGACTGATGACGATGCTGCCCATCTGTTTTTCTTTTCTTATGAATATCAAGTGGAATAAATGAGACGGTTGAGTGTTTCGTTCGCAAAAGCCTTTTCCGAATTGTAACAAAAACAAACTACTTTTACTGTATGAGCCCCAACTGCAAATAAAATAAATCCTTGCTGGAAATTTAGGAAATTAACAGCTGTCATCAATACCATGAATGTGACAAAATTGATCTTTGGTACAAGACCTCAAATTGATTATATATATACATATATATATTCTCGGTTGGATTTACACCAGTAAATGACAGCTGCTCATTTTATCAAACCTTAAGAGATAAAAGATATGGATAATCTTAATTTTATTTGCATTTAGGATGAAGAAGAACATAACATATCGCAAGACATAGTGTGATAAATAGATAAGTAAGGAAAGTATCGATGCAGTTTTATATTTAAGATATGAGGAATTATGTACGTTATTTACATTATTTACATTTGGCGGATATTTATCTTCATCCAGCCTTCATGAGGTTTCGTGGGGAAATTTCGAACCTGTGTTCTCATTCCTAAGGTATTTTTTGATGTAATAATTATTATTATTATTATCATTATTATTCAGATCACAGCCTGGAATCGAACTCGGTATCTTGGAGTTAGTAGCCCGCGCTCTTAACCACTACTACTGGTGGTGGTTAAGAGCGCGGGCTACTAATAATAACAACAACAACAACAACAACAACAACAACAACAACAACAACAACAATAATAATTACATTAAAAAATACCTTAGGAATGAAAGCCCAGGTTTGAAATTTTCCCAAGACACCTGATGAAGGCCGAAGGGTATATCAGCCGAAACGTTGTGTGAACAACAAACAAGATGAGGAAAAATATCCGTCAAATGTAAATAATGTAAAAGTATCGATATAATTGCAAAATAAGTTTTCTGATACGAGATCTTTCAGAAAATTTCTTTTAGTGTACCAAGTAATTAAGAAGGGGATTTTCAAATTACTCGCCCTATAAAGCATTGCAATTTTGGAAAGTAAGGGGAACATTCTCTCAGAAGTCACTGTAGACTGATCGACAGAGTGTCAAACGACATGCGAAGAGTTGAATATTTTCACCCCAACAATCTATACTTAGCAAATATATCTTTAGCTGTTAAGTCTTCTAATAAATCTAAGGAAAGCAACGAGAAACCTTTTCAGCATTAAACTAACTACAATTGACTCCATTCAGTCTAACACTGGATTGATCCATGTCCTGATTCGGCCTGTGATCGATAGTTGCTTCTGTGCTAGAATTCGAGCCTCGCTAACATATCTTATAGCGCAGTGGTTTATGTATATATTGACTACAATGAGCTAAAGACGTCTGCACTTGTCTATTTAATGTTTCCTAACACATACAACATGGAAGATTTCTTCCTGAGAAATATGCTATTTTATACCATAGAAATGTAATCACCATTACCATTACTTTCAAGTTTTTGTTAAACTTCACAGCCGCAATTGGGTTCTAAATATATTTGATACGTTCCTTAACACATCACTCTAAATGAATGATATACAGTCATTAAAACAAATGATATTAGAATATTAAACAGGATATACTTTTCTGGATATTCACAGAATGTCCCGAAGAAAATTTGAATATTTGAGGTTTTCTCAATATCTATAACTAGGAATTTCACACACACACACACACACACACACACACACACACACACACACACACACACACACACACACACACACACACACACATCCAAGTCGTACACATGTAATATTTTGTCAATATTCTTAAATGTGAAGATTTAAATACATTTGACTGCATCTAAGTGGTAAACGTTTATTGTTATAAATCTTAATGATATATATTCTCTAGGTAGCTCTTTCATATAATATAGAGAAATTAAGATATTTTCATGCAGAGAGGGGAAATGAAAAAGTCATCAAAATTATATAAAGTTATTATTGCAAAAATAACATAACTGTAGTTTGTGTTGTGGTTTCAGATAGTTTATTATGATACTGATGTTGATAATGATCATGAGGATGAATAAAATATTGATGATAATGATAAAAAGAGGAATTAAAACCAAAAATAAAGACCATTGTCATCTTATTCTACTAAACACTGTATGATAAACAACAAAGAGTTGGGAGGAAAATTTAAATGAATCGAGTTTTGCTTCATTTGATTCCCATCTGTAGCTGATTGATTTCATTTATATTGTTAATGATCTCTAATGGAGATACAGGTGTCATTTTCTCCGTTTTAACTTCTTTGTGTGAATGAATAGCCATCTAAAATCAGTAGAAACGAAAATGATATCTGAAAGGTCATGTATTCTAATGGTTATCATCCGTACATATCCCCTAAATAGAACATTACCAGATAACTGAAGTGACTTAGTCTCGGAATTCAAAGATGTCACAATTTTGGCACCTCTTACTCTATAACTCGCGCGATTAAAATATCAGGAAACACATTTATGGATTCTAAATTTGTATTTTAAAATGGGGATTATTTTAGAATCTATCACAGAAAACGTGAAACTTAGCTAAAACAAACATAGTTAGAAAAAGATAATCTCTTGGCTTACAAAAGAGTTACCACGGACAAATAAATACTGGATCAGCTACTATAAATCGTGATCCAGTAACGGGAGTTGAGTTTTTCCTATGAACAAAACACTCAGCAGTACCTCCTTTGTGTCAAAAGAAAACACAATTTTAATCCTGCCTGTAATGAGCCCAGTGCTTCTCAATGTTGGCAGTACAGACCTCGGGAAAATAGTGGAAAATTATTTATAGGTACTGGACACAAACGGAGTAGTAGGAGGTGATAGAGGTTTCTGTATAGTCATTTTTAGTCTTCGTTTCATATTTAAAATGTTAAGTTAAAAAAATTAATGCAATATTTCTGACTTGTGCGTGCATATATATATATATATATATATATATATATATATATATATATATATATATATATATATATATATATATATATATATATATATACAAGAATAAGGGCAGGGAATCGTCAATTAATAATAGAATTAATAATTAACAATTTTGCCAAGTAGTTCAGTATGAAAAAACCTTTATCGGTAAAACCATTTATCATCATAAATATACAGGGATTAGCATTGAGTTGCTTCTCCGACATACTGAAAATTTAGAAATAGCAGTCAAAGAACTACTGATTCTAAACTACAAATTTTTCTCTAAACGGATGGCGATATTTATGGCACACATAGAACAAAAAACCGGAGGGTAGAATCAGTAGTTCTTTGACTGCTATTTCTAAATTTTCAGTATGTCGGAGAAGCAACTCAATGCTTATATATATATATATATATATATATATATATATATATATATATAGTTGAAATTTATAGAAAAACAAAAGACGAAAACAGGTGTATGAACAACAATCAAGTATATTAGCTTGACGCTCAGGAAAAATGAAAATGTTTTTTTACATTTCGAGCCTACGCTCTTCAACAGAAAATAATAAGAGGAGATCAACTGAGAGAGAAAGAAAAAAGCGTGTAGAGCTTAGCGGTCTAGCATGGCGAATGATTGGGAAAAAAGAGGTTGAAAGAAAGGGAGATAATAATAAAAAAGAGGTAGAATGAAAGGTAGATAATAATAGTGCTAGTGGTCCCAACAATAGGAAGTACGCGTGCGTGTGTATCTATGTGAGAATTGTGTGTGTGAGTGTGTAAGTGTGTAGGTGGGAATAGGTGTGAGTGACTCTGACATATGTAAGTGTGTGTGCGTATGTTTGTGTAACGTGTGTGTGTGTGTGTAGCAGTTTACGTGTGCTTTTTTCACGTGGTGTGTGCACATGTGTGTGTATGTCTGTGACCAAACAATGTGCATGTGTATGATGTTTGATGTTTGAAAAGTTATTTTTGTCTATGTATATTACATGTGTTAATGCGTTTCGTGTGTGTGTATATATATTGTCTGTGTTCAGGTATCATGTACTTGTGTGGGTGTGGGAGTGTGCATAATAGTTTAAGTTAAAGAGTGTATGTGGCTGCTCATACATATATATATGTGTGTGTGTGTGTGTGTGTGTGTGTGCGTGTGCGAGTGTATGTGTGTGTGTGTGTGTGTGTGTGTGTGTGTGTGTGTGTGTGTGTGTGTGTGTGTGTGTGTGTGCATATGATATATTTAATTTAGCAAAATTATGGCGAGAGGCGTTGAAAAGTATTTGTGAAAGAGAGGAGGTGATTCCGTCTGCTTAATTATACTCAAAAGATTGAATTCACCTGACGTTGCTCATGGTGTCATGCACTGAGGGGAAACCCGAAACTGCGTGATTGTAAAGGAAAATCATTAACACGGTTACCCAGCACTAAGATATTTGATTTACTCTGTTCCTTTCTGAATTTAACAGTAGCTCACAAATTTAATCGGCTCACTATTAGTATATTACTGGCTCTTCCACTACCGATCTCTGAGATGCAAGGGAAAGTCGATCTCAATTTGAACTCAGAACGTAAGGAAGTATAACGGAATAACAATAGTTTTTTTGTCACCACTCTATAGATACAATACTGACTCGCTAAAAATTGAAACTAGAATGTAAAAATAAAAAAGAAACAACTTTTGTTTAGCGTTCTACCAATTCTTCTATTCAGCATTCTCTCTGAATTACTAACGTAAATCCTCGAGAGTTACGTAATCTTTAAAAATTCCTATTCATTCGATCATAACTTTAAACCGTTATAGCAATTCAGAAATTATAATTATCGCCATAAGTCTAGAACTGCATAGATATTTTAGAACTTATAATTTAATTTTGCATTTAACCGAAAAATATTTAACAAGGAAAACTAAAAATTGGAGAATGAATGCATATATAGACATAAATGGAAAATGATAACCAAATAAAAATGGAAAGATAAGAATTTGGCAATCTCTAAAACGAGCAATTAAGAATGACCGAGAAACTATTTAGGCCAACGTCTAGGGTTCGGTTTCTAATTGAAGTCATTTCTGTGAAACTTTTGGAGATAAACGCATAGCTTCTGTGTCTTTTCTTGAAACATATGTTTCACTTGTTTCTGATCGTCTGATTCCCACTTCGTCGGAGACTAAATATTGATTTCCGACGGTATTCGTAGAAGATTGTTCTCCCCAACTTGTAGCGCAATCCAAACCTACGTTTGGAGATTGTGTTTCGGAGTGTATACTGCATCTGGCGCTGTCGTTTGTGGCAATATCTGTTTGTCGTTCTCTAGTCAGTGACGAAAATGTTGTGATTGTCCTTGAGCGGAGGAAATTTTTTCTTTCTATTTTCTGTTTCCAGGCCATCTTGATTTCAGTTTGAACCTAGAAAAGTAAATATTTATAAAACAATAATTAATGCTTGAAGTTTTACACCGTCACATTCGCATAATCACCTTTTGCAGTGACTATGATACTTTTTAGGACGAATTGTCTAAAAATTATGACGTTTGAACCATTAAAGATTCAAACAACTAAGATCGCAGGTTTGACTTCTGGACTGGGTTACGTGTTATGTCCTTGAGTATGTCACTCGTTTCACGTTGCTCTAGTCAACTTAACTGAAATGAATACCAACCAAGTGCTGACACAGCCCTTTCTCCCTCCAGCTGTTATGTCTTAAATTTTCTTTGGGGTCAAGAGTAGGAATTCCAGGAAGATATTTATGTATGCTGTTATTAAGCTTACATAACGAATATACATTTAGTTAAGATAAGGCTCATAAACACTAACGTAAAATTTAAAATTTAAAATTCGACGGTAGACAAAGTAAATTATAAAAACAGCAATAATTTAAATTACATAAAAGACAATTGTAAAACAAAGAGGAAAGGAAGATATAGAAATGAATAATAAGACATAAAAGAAAATGTGGAGGAAAATTAACAAGGAAAACTAAAAGATAAGTAAACAAATAAGAATGATAAATAGTAGAAGAGGCGAGTAGCAACAACAGTGAAAATAAAAAGTGATTCATATTTGTCTGCAAAAGTTACGTCATAAAAATTGCGTAAATTAAATACAGTAATGTCATAGAATAGTGTAGATAGTGACTTCGAAGTTTCGGCCGGTTAAGTCACCATCGGACTGTCCGATGGTAGCTTAGCTGGCCGAAACTTCGATGTCACAGTCAAACTTTTGTACGCTACAAAAGTGTGGAGAACCGTTCAGATTAATATATATTGCTTTTATTATAATTGAATATAAAAACAAACATTGATTGATTTATATACATATATTACATAGTGTGGTAAGTAGCTTGCTTACCAACCACATGGTTCTGGGTTCAGTCCCACTGCGTGCCACCTTGGGCAAGTGTCTTCTACTATAGCCTCGGGCCGACCAAAGCCTTGTGAGTGGATTTGGTAGGCGGAAACTGAAAGAAGCCCGTCGTATATATGTATATATATGTATGTGTTTGTGTGTCTGTGTTTGTCCCCCCAACATCGCTTGACAACCGATGGTGGTGTGTTTACGTCCCCGTAACTTAGCGGTTCGGCAAAAGAGACCGATAGAATAAGTACTAGGCTTCCAAAAAATAAGTCCTGGGGTCGATTTGCTCGACTAAAAGGCGGTGCTCCAGCATAGCCGCAGTCAAATGACTGAAACAAGTAAAAGAGTATATATATGTAATATATATATATATATATGGGAGAATATACAAATAATAACAACAGACGAGGACAGGTGGTGTAAATAACAAAAGTATATATTAGTATGACGCTCGGGAATACGGAAAGTCTTTGACGTTTCGAGCTACGCTCTTCAACAGAAAGAATACGGAGACAAGGAGAAAAACACGGAGAAAAAAAAATTGAATAGTGTTCAGTCAACGGTCAATCATAATAATAATATATATATATATATATATATATATATATATATATATATATATATATATATATATATATATATATATATTAACAGCCAACAATTGATGAAGGGTCGTTCTTTATGCTTGTTTTGTTTTCCATTTTTGTCTTTCGTTGTTCGAAAGAATAGTTGATTTTCCATGAACTCGTGCTTCGTACTTTTTTGTTGTACACGTTTCATGACGTCCTGTGCTCACATATGCATATATATATTTATATATATATATATATATACACGTATAAATGTAAGTATGTACATATACGTATGTATATATGCATATATATATTATTTATAATATATATATATAGAGAGAGAGAGAGGAGGGAGGGGGGGAGAGATTAAAAGCATCGAAAGAAAGTGAACTAGAAGGAAAATTAGCATATGTATTACGAAAGGTGAATAAGAAAGAAAAAGAAGACAGAAAGACAAACAAAAATAGAGAAATACTTAAATGCTAATAGCACAAAGAAAACAACTGGTGAGTGTTTGTATAATTTATTGAAATAATATGCGAAATAAATGCAAGTCTTTTTCTAATTTTGAGAAAACAAAAGTACAATTTACCAAAAGTTTACAAATATAAAACAATGTTCTTTAACGCTTTCCTTAAAGAAATCCTTTGACAAAATGTGGGCTAAATAAAAGAAATCGTGTAATAAGGAAAATACTCAAAGTACTACCAAACACTTGCGAAAGTTTCAGATATTCAACTTATGGACGAAAAATACATTCAACCTGTGGGCAGAATAAGATTCCGTAGCAGATTTTCATTTTGATGCCGATATTTGGAAAGTATTTCATTCCTACTAAGTTTGATGAATTGAATTCTATATTCAATATGAAGAACTTTTCAGAATGCCCAGGTTACTCAATTAAGAACGGCAAAGATATAGTTAAGCAAATCTGACTACTAATAACCGTACCTAAAAGTTCTTAACGTTGTCATCTTTCAGTCTCCAGACATCTTTGATAAAGAAATACTATATATCTTCTCAGTGTACCTAGTAGAATGCGTATGCAAAAGATTTAATTAGGTTAAACCTTAAGAGATTTTTTTCAGTGTGGTCAACTAACTTCACTTTGACACAATACACCTACACCAGAAATATTTATCATTGCGTGTTATTCTAATTCTTTTGGGTTTTTTTTTTAATATCTGAGGCAAAATTCTTGAGATTGTTAGCACAACAGTAGCTAAGTCTCAAAGAAATCTTTATGAGAAATCTTAAGTATTTGTGACCAAATGGAAAATACTAATCTACAGACTTAGAAAAGTGTTTATTGTATTACATGTCCCACACAAACTAAAAAGAAGGTTATACCAAATTATACTACACATATGTGGCTTTACTTTTTTATGTAACCTATTATAAGGTGGAATATACTGCAGTTTCTCGTGCCTTTAACAGTATTGATTAGTGATGTGAAGTACGTTTAAAAAATCTTTATCTGAAGAAATGTTACATATGTGACGACTAATATTGTTCAATAATGTTTTCAAGAATAATGGAGAGTGATTAGGAGACTAATTTATATATAGCTGATTTTATTTGGGTTCCTATTAAACAACACTTACTGGTATTCAAGACCAAAGTATGATATTGTACATTGATATTGATGGTAATTGTCATTCTTAAGATCATCTTAAGAATGACTCATATCCATTTATATTGCAGAAATCAACCTCAAGTCCATTTATAATACGGAAATCAACATTTCTCTAAAGTTTAAGATTTATAAAATGAAATTACCTGAGAATTAGTCTGAGAATTAGCCCACAAACATTCGCTCCATCATATGAGCCCTTAGCCACATCAAATAGTTCCATTATTTCATTAGACCGATAATCTGTCTTCAAAAACTATAAAATACTTCGCGGGATGCAAAATAACACTAATTTCCTAAATGATACTGGTGGGGAGATTATTATTAGCAAACTTGATAGCAGTAAGAAGAAGGGAGTTAGAAACAAATACATGGGCACATTTTCACTTCACCAAACTGGGTGAATGTGCAATTATATTTATGGTTTTCATGTTGTAATATTTACTGCCTTAATGCCAGTAGAACTATTTTACATAAAGGTAAATATGAGACGAATAATTTTAAGGATGATCTCATCAAAAATGTGTTTACTGACTACACCTGATTCGCGTTTTGTACAATTAGTAAGTTGATATTTCGGGGTCATCTAGAACATTATGCTTCTGATCTTTGAATATAATAAGGGGTTTACATAACGCTAAGCATTTGATTTCCTCATTTAAGATGACTAGGTAATGTATGATCCTCTATATAAATTTTTTTAAAATCTACTATTTGTTACGTTTATGTATTTGTTTTGCAAGATTCCTGGCGTGAAACTGTGTGTTGAAACAGATATTGTTATATTTCGGTACGGGTTTTTTTTCTGCCAAATAAACACACGCATTATATATTCGTTCTTCACTCCAGATTTATTATTATTCTTATTTTACGTCCTTTGTCTGGAAAGTTTTCGTCACCCATCCTATGACCTCTTCGGCAACTCTCCATCCCACGTGACTCCTCCTGTTTTGTTATAAATCTAAAGTAAAGACCGAATATATAGTGCGTGTGTTTATCTGACAAAAAAATGACCATCCTGAAATATAACAATACTAATATTTGTTGTTCTGTGTTTATTTGTAACATTATTCAAAAGAGACTAGAATATGCAGAATTCTTAAACTCATAGACATTTATTGTCATGTTAGAATGTCCAAATATTTACACATAATTTTAGAACTTTCTTTTGTCATTATTAACGTTCTTAAAAGCTGTTGATCCAAAAACGAAATCTTACTTTTCTAATCATCGATAGTTGCTGATAACGCTAATGCGTTATAATGTAACGTTTGTAGACACAGAAAGTGTGCTTAAATATTTATTTTGTCTTTTGTTTTCTAACTTTTTTTATTACCTTGTATTTTCTACTCGTCTCCTTTTCCTTCTAATTTTTTTTCCCTTCCTTTACCTACCTTTATTCTTTCTCTTTAATTTTTTGCCTTTTTATCTTAATCTTTTCCTGTCTGTCTTCTTACTACTTTTATTTTTATTTCATTTTATTAATACGGAGATGTACTTGCATAGCAAGTGACCTGATCTGAGATCGTGTACTGAAACAAAAACAATTTCACTTACAAAATTCCGTTAAATTTAAATGTTGAAGTGAATCTAACAGTTTTTGTGTTTTTAAATGGCTTATAAACACCTTCCATGCTGCAATCATTTTATTATTATTTTCCTACAATGTGTCTGGTAACCGCCGAATATTTCAAATGTAAGAACCTAAGTATTTATGAGTCTTATGATTGTCAAATGAATTTTATGATCCCCACTTTGTTATACATTAGAATAAAATTTGTTCTTGTTTTAGCTGCTCCAATTCCAGTTGAAGTATAAAATGGCTACATTACGAACTGACTTGACATTCGAGACTACTAGAGAGAATATGGTTAAGAGGACTGAACTTTGGGCAACTTTGCTAAAATAATTCGCATTCCAATTCGAATAAGATTTCACGTCGCAGACGCTAGTTACACCATTGTTTTCATATAATTTTAGTCTTTGCGAAAAGAGGTAATACGAATAACGACGGTGTAAAATATCAATGTGTAAATGTATTTATTAATTCTACATTATGTAATGAGTTGTATTCATATAGATAGATAGATAGATAGATAGATAGATAGATAGATAGATAGATAGATAGATAGATAGATAGATAGATAGATGGATGGATGGATGGATGGATAGATGGATGGATGGATGGATGGATGGATAGATGGATGGATGGATGGATGGATGGATGGATAGAT
>NC_142928.1:105631859-105679359 GCF_046866305.1 Octopus bimaculoides
TATCTATATTTGCGTATGTTTATATGTATATGTGCTTATGTATATATTCAAATATATACATGTATATATATATATATATATATATATTCATATATATATATTCAGGGCAGAAATACGTGTAGCGTTGATTAATATTATCTTCTTTCCCCTCAGACTAATAACATATAAGGAATATATATGTTTTAAAATGTTTGAATCATTTTTAATTAATTCTATTGTACTTTATTTTATTGTATGTTATAGTAGGCTTCAAAATGCTTATATTATTAGATTAGTAGTTTGGAAATAACTTTCTATGTGTACTCCAGAAAATAAGGTTGTCCTAAAATGAAAGTTGTGGTCCTATTGGTAAAATCCTAAATTTGTAATAATAGTAATTCTACATGTGTGTGTGTGTGTGTGTGTGTGTGTGTGTGTGTGTGTGTGTGTGTGTGTGTGTGTGTGTGTGTGTGTGTGTGTGTGCGTTTTCATCCCGTGACCTAAGCTGGTAGTTTGAGATATAAAATCAATTGCAGATGAAATGGAAAAAGTTTAAATGCCGAAAAGATACGACACTTTCTATTGCAGTGATTGTTTTGTATGATAGCCATTTTCTTCGCAAAGTGAAAAGGTTTGAAAAGAAAAAAAAAAGAAAAAATGAATAATGACAATAATAGTTTCTGCAGTTTATTTGTTGTTCATGCGTCTTAAGCATAGAATGAATCTGTTGTCAGCTCCACGCACAATGGAAGTAAATTATAACGCTCAGGTCATCAGCGTCATTTTGCATTGTGAATCAACGCCGGACACTTGGAAACTGATGGGAAAACGATGTGAGTCTGTGTGCGTGTGCGTGTGCGTGTGTGTGTGTGTGTGTGTGTGTGTGTGTGTGTGTGTGTGTGTGTGTGTGTGTGTGTGTGTGTGTGTGTGTGTGTGTGTACAGGTTAAAGTGCATCTATTTTTTCGTGTGCCGAAGATCTTCACTTTTTGTTTTTGTTTTTTTCAAAACTTTCAACTGACAGAATCGTGAGGCCAATCGGGAAATTAATCTCCCAAAGTGAAATTAATTTTGTTGTTTTCTTTCCTAATTTTTTTTTTTAATTTTTTTTTTTTTTTATAAATGGCCAATGAATTTAGAGAAACAATTGGGCGCCGGAATAAATTTCCCCATGTTATACCCAGAAGAGATAACTCAAAAACAGTTGCTACTACTGCTGCTTCTACTGCTTTTTTTGTTGTTGCTGCTGTTGTTCAGCTCTCTATCACCACAAGCTGAGCAGACCTAGAATGAAAGATTATAATTTTTGTTTATCTAGAATTATATCTAATATGTCCTTCATTTTTTTATGACTGTTGGTTGCGATGTGATGAAAATTTGGATACTATTTCTAAAAGCCGAGGGGCTAACTGGAGGATATCTCATTGGCTCGGAAATAGAATTGTCAGTTTTGAAACAGAATTGTTTTAACTGTGAGAGCCAAAACAAATTATAAATAAATTAAAACTAATAAATATTGACTTACACGACAAAATTTCACTGAATTTTGGACACAATGCCATTTATCAGCAAAAGACACAGGTCGATGGAACTAATTGATTTGTACAAAATTTTGCGACTGTAGAAAGCGCAAGGTTGTTTAGCAGCATTACAAGCCCCATGCAAATCAATGCCCTATGCCATATAGTATTTATTTATAGCAATGCATAGATTTGAATAGACACCTAGAGTCTTGAGTAAGTTTCTGGCTTTGGATCCAGGACCGGGCGACGCGTTGTGCTCTTGAGCAAAGCACTTCATTTCACTTTGATCTAATCCACTCAAGACACTGGGAAAAATAAATAATCCTGAGATGGGCCGAGAAAATCAAAGCCTCGCTTTGATTTCCCTTCCAGGTGAGGAATATATATATATATATATATATATATATATATATATATATATATATATATATATATATATATATATATACATATATATATATATATATATATATATATATATATATATATATATATATATACATACACATATATATATATATATATATATATATATATATATATATATATATATATATATATATATATATATATATATATATATATATATATATATATATATATATATATATATATAGCCACAGGATTTGGAAACTGTTTTTCCTTACTCAGGAAGGATCTTTGATCCTATTTTTCTGGTGCGCATGACTCAAATGTACAGAAAGTAAAAGACAAAAACAGGTGAGGGAACAACAAGCAGATGTATTAGTTTGACGCACGCGGAAGAATGGAAAAAATACTCGACGTTTCGAGCCTACGCTCTTCAACAGAAACAGATGAGAAGAAAAAAATGGGAAATCGAAAAATCGGAGAAAAATGTCAGGATTAACAGTTTATCATGAAATGACCGGAAGAAAGTGGGTATGTGTGTGTGTGTGCCTATTCAAACTTATTTGCTTTATTCGTAGAGTTTCAATAAAAGCAGCCTAACATTCAAAGTAAAGGCCATACTGTGTGGACTGATATCTCTGCTGACAGGCTGATGATATTAAATAAAGTGTTAAATTCTTATAATATGCAAATCGAAGGTTACAGGATTTTTTGTTTATAAATCGATTGGCTACTTGTTTCGCTGGTATTGGCCAAATGGTGTAGAAAACCTCATGAAAACCAATTTAGGGTGTTCATTACTTCCGACGAAAATCAATTTAGGGTGTTCATCTTTTTTTTTCAACCTCCGGAGAAATTGTTAAATTTGTCATATTTGTACGTCTACTACGAAGGATTACATACAGCAACACATACACACACACGCACATACACACACATACACACACGCACACACACACACACACACACACACACACACACACACACACACACACATATATATATATATATACAGGTGTGTGTGTGTGCTTGCATGCGTATATGCATATATGCATGTATGTATGCACGCATGCATGTATGTATACATGTAACTTGCTACTAAAATACCTGAAATATGTATAATGTTGATACTCTACAAAGTGGCATTCCGTTGGTTACGACGACGTGTGCTCCAGTTGATCCGATCAGCGGAACAGCCAGCTCATGAAATTAACGTGCAAGCGACCGACCGCTCCACAGATACGGGTACCCTTTACGTAGGTCTCAGGAACATTCAGTGCGACAAAGAATGTGACAAGGCTGGCCCTTTGAAATACGAGTACAACTCATTTTTGCCAGCCGAGTGGAACGGAGCAACGTGAAGTTATGGGAGAAGTTATACCTCTATTTTTAGCTATTGCGAGAACTTTTGCGCAAATCACTATAAGTACATACATAACGGTATTTATCAGGATCGGCCACGTAATTTACTGTGTTCCCGATTTGCATAGTGTATGCAGATCCGGGATGAATGGGCTGGTAAGGTTATATTCTGATAACCTTCCGCTATCTATAACGATTTGGGTTCAACGTTCTCACGGTAGAAGACGAACAGCGAGATACTTTCTCTGGCGGACAATTATCGAGAAGTAGATCTATAAGAAGATACCCATTTTTCTTTTTCTGTTTACTTAAGATAACTGTATAAGTTACCGAATCATTAATTTCCACCAAGACATTTAATAAATACTTGTTGAGTTGTTTACATACAGACTTGGCCAAAAGTATTAGGCCACCCAATGTTTTGGGGCTCTGCTATCTCAATGTTAATGAAACTCATGCACATGGTAGATTATGGTATATTTCACAATATACAGTAGTTTTAATATCTGGTTGACCCTCTTTTAGCATCAGTTACCGCTTTTATACGGTTAGGCATTGAATCAATTAGTTTCTTGCAGGTGCTAGACGCCATTTTACTCCATTCTTCTCCCAACTTTTGGTACAGATGCTCTTTATTTTTAACTGTTGTGTTCCTGATAGCTTCACCAAGAGTCTGTGTTGATGTGAGTGGTGGTGTTGGTAGTAGTATGGATGATGTGGTTGGTACCATTGCCTGGGGGGGGGGGGGACGCTGGTGTCATTGTTGCTGTTGCTATTATCATCGTTATTGCTGTTGTTATTATAAAAGTTGTTTCGGTTTCGTATGCTTGTGTTGTTGTTGTTGTTATAGCTGTTTGAGTGGCGGATATTATAGTTATCATTGTTGTTATTATATTGCCACTATTGTTGTTGTCATCAACATCGCTATTCTTATTGTTGTTGTTTTGGTTTCGTATGTTTACGTTGTTGTTGTTGTATTGTCCTACTCTCCATCTTAATTTTAAGAACGTTTTTTCAGTTTCTGAGAGACAATCGACTTTTCTGACCTTTTTATATGTAGCGAATCTTGATGGTAACTCTAAAGCATGCATTTCATCTGTATCTAGCTGTACTGCACCGTATATTCCAGAAGTGTAATTGTTGTTGTTGGCGGTGGAGGTATTGTTTTTATTTGTCCTGTCGCCGAAGTCCTCTGATAGTTTACACTTCGACATGACAATCACGTCGATATTGTTTGGGTATTTGTAATGATTCTTACCATGCTGGGATCGTTGTTGTTGCCATTTCATCCACTTGAGTTTGATGCTGAAGTGTTTGCTACAGGCATGGTTAACTCGGCGGTTTTCTTGTTGGGTGTTTGTCATAAATCTGTCTCTTTTGTGTGGTGTAGTGGTGTTTTTCAGTTCATGCAGCAGGACTCTCTCTCGTTTCTGGTACTGGTTGATTTCTGTGTATGTTTTCTTTTTGATGTTTTGTAACATCATGTATTTTAGTTTTCTTGCTTGATGTTCTGTGAGTCCTAGCTTCTGGACAGCCGAATTGACAGATTTCGTGTATAGCTTGGAGGAGAAGCATGTTCTAATGAAGTGGAGCTGTCGGGTAGCTATTTTGATTTTTAGACAGCAGAACACGGGGTTTCTCAGTGTCTTGCTAGCTTGGCCAAAGCTTATTTTATTTCGTTTTTAGTTTGCAAGATTCTTTACTTGAGTTCGTGTGTTGAAGCATATTGTGTTGTGTCTGGGGAGAGTCATTCTCTTTTAGTGCCTTATTATTTAATAGTTTCCATTTATTTACTTATTTATTTTTCTAAAATCTTCGTTGCGTCTTGGAACCTTTTCAATAGTCGTTGTCTCTGTCCGTTATCCAAGCTGCGTTCTTTTGGTTTGTTTGTGCGCATGTGTGGGGTTCAGTGTTTGTGCGCATATACATCTTTGTATGTATTTATGCATGTATGTAAGTGTGTGTGTGCATGTATGTATGTGTGCGTATGCATATATGTATGTGTGTACGTTTGTATGTATGTATGTATTGTACGCATGTATTCTACATATTCATGTGTTTGTGTATGTGTGTTCGTGTTTGTGTGTTTGTATGTGTGTGTGTTTGCATGCGTGTGTGTGTGTGTACTTCTCTGTCTCCTTGTGTGTGCATGTCTGAGTGTGTCTATGTATGTGTGTGTATGGGTTTTTGTGACTATGTAGTGTTTTTGTATGTATGGAGGTGTATCTCCATATGTGTGGATGTGTGTTTCCATATGTGCTCTTATGTGAAGTGAAGTGTGTGTGTATATGGTCATGTATTTCAGTTTTCATTTGAGTATGTGTATGTATGTGTGCTTGTCTGTTCATATTACCTATGTACCTGTCCGTCTGTATGTCTATCTGTTTAAATTCATATCCATTTACCTACATACATGTGCATATACGTATACATATACACCCACACCCACACACGCGCGCACACATACACACACATGCATACATCTATATAGCAGCCCACTTACTATTCTACTTATATATAAATATAAACTGTGGGTATGGGGTATGATTACCTACTACGCATATTTCCTATTTAGTATTGGGGATGTTTCATTTATGAGGACGTACTCTTGTATTTGTCTGAGGGTTGGGTCCTTTGGGTGCTTGGATAAAATGCGGATGTCAAGTTAATCCAGGTTGCTTCCATGTTCGTAGAGAGTATGGAGGACTGTTTTTTGCCGTCATATTGTCTGAAATGTTCTTTTAGTCTTTCCGCAATACTCCTAGATGTTTCCTCTATGTACGTCATGTTCATATCTTTACAAGCACCTTCTATGCCTCTTATGCTGTAGACTACATTTCTAGTTCTACAGTTAATGCCAGAGCTAATCCTACATACCATGCAGTTATCATTAGTGCATATGGTATTCTCAAAGGAGTACGTCCTACATAAATATATTTTGATAGATTATATGTATAATTTGTTATTTCCTTCTTGTCATCTTCTCTTTGTACAAGGACACTGTACGAAACATTGGATAATCCACTCATCACAAAAATGTAGATACACACACACACACACAGACAGACAGACAGACACACACACACACACACACACACACACACACACACACACACATACATGTATGTATGTATGTATGCATGTATGTATGTATGTATGTATGTATAGATAGATGGATAGATAGATAGATAGATAGATAGATAGATAGATAGATAGATAGATTACTGAATATGGATGTGTATGCATGTTCGTACATACATACAGACAAACATATAACAAAGGCACATAGAATAAAATGCCGTTACTTGATTAAACGCCATTGCTTATTAATAAAGATAATGAAGAAAGTTTAAGAAGATCCAGTCACAGATAAACTCACCTCCTCATTCAGGAAACAAAACAAAATAGCAACCATTAGTCCCTGCAAATATACAAGTATAATGTTTTATTGTATTTAAACATCTCCAATAATAAAATGATTTTATTCACAAAGTAGAGGAAAATAAAACATTTTCCATGTTATACACGCGCAGCACTGCTCACATTCACATACTCTATTGTACATATACACATTCGTATAGTGTGTGTGTTTGTGTGTGTGCGTCTGTGTGTGTGTATGTGTGTGTGTTTATGTGTGTGTGTAAATAACAGATGGATAATGTGTTAATTCACATTTAAGAGCCTGATTCACTTAAATCCTGATGTATTATATATGTGTATATTCATATGTATGTCTATGTGTGATCGAGAGTGTATATTTCGTGAAAAGGCTTCGAAACATGAATCCGAGAGAAAAAATGTGCATGTGGGTGAATGAATGTGAATTGTGTAATAAATTAACTCCATGTTTACAAAATCTCAAGAAATGTGACCAGACGGATGTTGAGCTGCAGCGAACCAAAGGGACAATTGAGACACAAAAAGAGATAAGACGCTCAGACGACATTTACTTAATTCCCTGTATGTGTGTGGACATACATATAATTTTCTATAAAAGCAGGTACTAATTTTACCTTGTACTTATTCTTAGTGCAAGTTTTGAACAGTGCAGTTCGATTTTAATAGTTATTTTTTCAAAGCTTTTTCAATAGTTATTTTTTCGAAACGATTGTAGTGGCTCTATATAAAATGTCGTGAATTCCATTTTCTTTCTCTCATAATTTTATAAACTCTACGGACACAAAGGAATTTCTGATGTAAATCCAGTGGCACATACCTCCATTCTGTTGTTGACGTCAGGTAACCGAAAACTGCTAACGGACTTTAAGAATCATACTACAAGGTGTATACTCCAAAATATGTATACATATATGCACATACACATACACACATATAAGTATATACACACATACATACATCCAGATATATATATATATGTTGTTGTACTTGGGGATGGTCATATTGCCAGTTTAGCCAATAAAAACACACGCACTGTATATTTGGTGTTAATTTGCTTCAGCTTTATATTACATTACATTACATTAATCCTATTTCGGCCAGAGTTCTTTCGTCACACTTCTGTGACCTCATCAGTGGTCCTTTGCTTTCTTCTTTCTTATGTGTGTCCCACCTTGCTAACTATTAGCCATTTTGTATATATATATATATATATATATATATATATATATATACATACACAGATAGACACAGGCGCAAACGCATACATACAAGCACACACGCACACACAAACACGCGCGCACGCGCGCACACAAGTGTGCCTGCTTTCTGTAATTGTTGTAAATGTTTTTGTTTAGGGAGCAATTTTCCTTCATTCAACTATGCAATATTAACGCTAGAAAACTGTTATTTATTATTGGCTCCAGCTGCTTCTTCGTGTTGTAAGTATAGACACTGTAGATCGGCAGCGATTAAATTAAGGGTCACCATTCTTCCTGTTATAAACCCTAGAGTATAACTACTGAGGTTTAGTAAAAACAATGACAGTGAGTTTAAATCAAAAATAAATTGAACCACACGCAGGCGGTTCCTTTGAGATATTCCATTTGAAAAGTTTCTAACATCAGAGACACTGTGTTTTCAGTTACCAGAAGAAGGATAGATGACCAGGTTTGTGTAAGAATTTCAATTCTAGAAGCAAATCAAATTTTTGTTTTTTGTTTTTGTTTTCTTTTGTTTTTGGTGGGAGGCATCCCAAACAAAGTGATTATAATAACCATGAATGGGAATATGATCACAGAGCGTTGGCGTGTAATACTATATTCCACTCTTTTCGTGATTATAATCAGAATTAGTGCTGGTTCCCATTGGCATCATCTATATATTCAACTACATGCTGCTAACAGTGTTGATCTTCAACCCTCACATAAGAAAATGCGAATTTGTTTCTTGAATGACCTTGAGACAATAAAAATAATGTGATACGTAAAATATTTCTTCGGCGCAAACCTCTTTTTGCTGCAACTGCTTTATTCTAGTACATTACTGGCAGCTATTTTATTTATTTTTTAACACATTTTTGCTTTTGTAGCATCTCAACACTTACTTGGAAAGAGCTAAAGATGTGATCAAGGTATAGTTTAGCAATTTTAGTGAGATCGCTGACACCCTTCTCTGGAATAAGCAATGTGATGATGTAATGCACACCAAACAGTGGAATGAGTATTAATGTTGACTTGGCCAAACGTCTGAAATAAAAGACGTAACAGATTAATTACGATGCATTAGAATAATGAAGATGTATAAAAATTTCTACTTACAGTAGAATTAAATACCAAAAATAAGATAATACGCCTCAATGCTCTGGCTATTTCACTCATAAGTTATAGTAATAATATAGACTAACAGAATCCGTGGAAATTCCAGTGTAAGCATATTTGAAAACATGTTAATATATTAATCACAAGCAAAGAATTTCAAAATATTATTTTGAAAGCTGCCATTTAATCAAAAGTACACTTTTAGATATGACAATTTATTTCATTGTGTCTGGGGAGAGTCATTCTTTCTTAGTATCTTATTATTTAACACACTCACCGATTCGATTTCCACTCATTCAGTTATTTAGTTATCTATTTATTTGTATGTCTATTAATAAATCTCTCTTTCTGCATATCTATTGATATATTCGTAGTCTCCTCTGCTTATTTATAAATTTATTTATTTTTCTATTTGTTTGTCTTGCTATCTAATTAACAATCACATCTACTTTGCCGTCTGCCAGTGAATGTATGTCTTACTTTCATAATAAGGATAAGCATTTAAACTTAATAACTAAAGAAAATTAGCAAAAACTGTACCCCAGCATGGCCACAATATTTGGTCTGGATACCGTAAAAGATAGATCCCAGTACGCAACTGGTGCTTAATTTATCGACCCCGAAAAGATGAAACGCAAAGTCGACCTCGGCGGAATTTAAACTCAGAACGTTAAGACAGACGAAATACCACTAAGCATTCTGCCCGGCGTGCTAACGATTCTGCCAGCTCGCCGCTTTACCAGCAGACTTATATTATAATTATATTTTCTAAATATACAGGAAGGAAGAAGTCATCTGCAACTAGACATTTATTATAGAATGTCTACTATAGGACTGGCACCATAATCTCTGGAGGATTAAGCTGCCATCGTGCAGTTTCCAGCTTTGGGCTGGTGATCCCTACTGAAAATAAGCGCCCGTAGCTTTCACCGAAGATGCTGTTACATATCATTGTTAACTTCATCAACATCACCTCAATTTCAATGAGGTTTCCTTGTCTTGTTTAGCTGACCAGCTGAACAGGCTACCGCTCGGAGATAAAGACATACAAAAAAAGAAATTATACATGTCACTTGTAAGAATGCTTTAATCTATGGATAGGAGTTGTGCCATAGCAATTGGAAAATAGCCAACCGATTCAGAATCATTCAAAATAAGACATTACGAAGAATCTTAGAGGTAAACTGGCATTATTTTGTGGGACATTCAGAAATAATGTAGATGTAAGAGTAGATGGGCTACATGTTTCGATCCCTCTCAAAAAGCATGAAATACCTAGTCCAAGGTGCCAGAAGACAAGGAAGACGTAGTATTCGGCTGAGTACTTGCAGAGAAACAGAAAACAACTGAATAGAGGCCACAGTAGAAGCACAAAATAGACGAAGCTGACGAAAACACGAGGTGGGCCTCGGCGTCGAGTGGAGTTCGAAGTAGAAGCACAACATACCAGTAGAACAACAAAATATCAGGTAAAAAAAAATAATATAAATAGGTACGAAACATGAGCAAAACAAAACAATTTCTTATCTTCAAGTAATCCATCAAATATAAAAATGAGGAGGCTGAATTTAACTGACATCAACTATAAAAAGCAGAAAGAAGCAAGGATATAAATCATTAAAAACAATAACACGGTGTGTGTGTGTGTGTGTGTGTGTGTGTGTGTGTGTGTGTTTCAGAGAGAGAGAGAGAGAGAGAGAGAGAGGGAAAGAGAGACAGACAGACAGACAGACAGACAGACAGACAGAGGAGGGGTCAGTCTTCGATCAACTGAATTCTCATTCAATTAACGTGTAAGTGGCTGAGCATTCCACAGACGCTAGTACCTTTAATATAATTCTTATGTAGAATCAACTTGAATCAGTTTGTGTGACAAGGCTGTACACTTGAATTGCAGTTCGTAGAATTAATCAACTTAATGACAGTAACTCGTCACTGAATATCTAAAATGTGCATCTGAAATAACATAATATTGCTATTATATAATGTAGAGTCTGTGCTGATATCAGATGTCAGCAATATAAATAAAGTTAAACGAGACCAGAAACCTTCATAAGATACAAGACAATAAGACACTCGCTACCGTTTTGCATTTTACTATTTTTCTTTTGGACTATTTTACACTGATTAGGATTTTAAGATTTTAATGCTGGGGTACTGCCTTGAAGAATTTTTAGTCGAATTAATCGACCCCATTATTTTTTAAAGCCTGATACTTAGTCTATCGATTTCTCTTGTCGAACTGCTAAGGTACGGCAAAAGACATACCAATACCGGTTGTCAGACACAAAGACACACACATATACGACGGGCTTCTTTCAGTTTCTGTCTACCAAATCCACTCACAAGGTTTTGATCGGCCCCAAGCTATAGTAGGAGACACTTGCTCAAGGTGCAAGGTAGTAGAACTGAACCCGGAGCCATGTGGTTGGGAATCCAGCTTCTTACCACACAACCACACCTGCACCTACATGTACACATGTATATATATATATATATATTTATACATGTTTACATATATGCGTGTGAGTGTGTGTGTGTGTGTGTGTGTGTGTGTGTGTGTGTGCGTGCGTGCGTGTGTGTGTGTGTGTGTGTGTGTGTGTATGTGTGTGTGTGTGTGTGTCTGCGTGTGTGTGTGTGTGTGTGTGTGTGTGTGTGTGTGTGTGTGTGTGTGTGTGTGTGTGTGTGTGTGTGTGCGTGCATACAAAAGTCATAGTACATTGGAACATTATCATTGTAAATTAGAAGAAAGTTGCAATTTATAAAAAAACTCAGCAATTTGATGTGAAACAACTCTGTTGCCACCGAAAATTATCTCGTTACAAATCAAAAATAGCTGTGGCTTCCTATATGTTTTGAATTAATATGTCTTCGTTGCAATTCTATGTGCAAATGAAGCGAAAATTTTACGCGTATTATAAATACTTTTTATTTATTTTATTTTTTATTTTATTTTAAAGTTTTTATTTTCAATTTTCAGAAAATACGTCTGCTAAATATTAACACAACTTCAAGCGAGCAGCAGATGTTATTCTACTGTCAATGTATTGCCATTGTAACTGTTGTCGTCATTTAAACTAATTTACCATTCGACTACCTTTTATATAACTCACTTCAACATTTATGCTTCGTACTTAACAGATAATCATAGTTATTTGCGAGTATCAGAATTTTCTTTTGATATTTTACATCTTTAAGGCGGCGAGCTGGCAGAAACGTTAACACACCGGGCGAAACTTAGTGGTATTTCGTCTGTCTTTACGTCGAGGTTGACTTGCCTTTCATCCTTTCGGAGTCGATAAATTAAGTACCAGTTGCGTACTAGAGTTGATCTAATCGACTGGCCTCCTCCCCACAAATTTTGGGCCTTGTGCCTAGAGTAGAAAAGAATATTTTTTATCTTTACTTGTCTCAGTCATTGGACTGCTACCCCGCTGATGTATCACTTTCTATGTTATTTTCATAGATCATATCGATACAAGAACTTATTTACTCTAGTGTTTATCTTATCGATGTGTATTTATCGAACAGTTAAACTAGGTTCTTACGTCAGGGAAAACAGATGAAGACACATGCACACACATACAAGCACACATACTTGTACCGGCCTAGATGTGTGTGTGTGTGTGTGTGTGTGCGTGTGTATGCATGTATGCCCGACTTCCTCACAGTTTCACCCCACTTAATTACATATTACACCCACAAAATATTGTCCATCTTACTTCTATAATACAGTAATACAATAGATTTATTCAAGGTGAGATCAAATCACATAGTTGTGATGGAACTTCCTCAACCACAGGCTTGTACACATGTATGTGTATTGTATTTATGCATTTCTCTTATGCAACAAGACTGCGTGTACTTTCATACAAAATATGTTAAAGGGTTCAAGAGTCTTGGATAAATCCAGAGCAATAATATAAATTGTAAGGTAAACTAAATGACAACTGAAAATGAATCTAAGTATGAGCATTAAAATGAGTATATATTTTCCCTTAGACATAGCTATGCTTGTTACAGAGATATGTACGTAGATATTTCGTCAACAGATTAAATTTATCCAACTCTTTTGAGCTCTTTGATAAACTTTGCATGAATGTACTCTTTTGTTATAACTGCGAAATAATTATTGTCATACCTCTTCTAATCCGGAATTTGTATTGTATATACATCCTTAAAAGCCGCTTTCTAAGTTTACAATGTTTTGATTTAATTTGCAATGTCCAATGACTTTGTTTTATGTTGACTACGAGGCTATATACACGAGTATATTTCAAAAGTGTGCATTTCTTTTTCTTCTTTTTAACTTTTATTCATTTTTTTCTCCGCTGGTACCAACATGATAGAGATGGTACAAGTCCTCAAGAACCTTGGTTCCTAGATTGCACTTTCTTGAACTGGTTTCTATGTATGTAGCGTTATTCCTATAAAACTAACAAACATTTTTTGTTAGTTTTTTGTGAGAATTACAGACAGAGGAATGAGATCTGCTAAACTAAGACAGAATCTTCAACAGTGTCCCTGTGACTCAATTAGTTATGGACTTCACAAACAGATACTCATACTAGTTTAGAATTTCCAAAATGAACGAATACTGAAATCATTTCAGAACCTGCTTGGTGTAGTGCCTCCTGCTACACATTCAATAATTTACATTTGATAAAGAAATAAATCTGTTGTAAAAACTTACGTATACTGAGAGATCTGTGGTCGGGCATTTACGTAAATCTTCTGGAAAATCATTCGGATGATATTTATATAAAATATAAAGTTTACCTAAAATCGAAATTAAAAGGGAATGTTAAACAAAAATAACAGAAAATAAAATAGACATTTCAAATATAATTCTAATCATCTCAATACGAAATAAGTTGCAATAGTCAACTGTGAACAGAGAGCCAGGCTCTACATTAAACAGAGCTAAATTTATTTACTATAACTATCTAGTAATTTAGTGGTTTACAGTTCTTATGTAAACGAATAAATGAATTTCATAAAGAAAGAATTCTTTCCGATAAGTGTGAGCCATGTAATAATTTTTAATGTTTTATGAATCCTTGGTCGTTAGAATATTTGAATTTGATTGGTTAGCTTAATTCATTTCACAGTACATCGTATCAGTAACAAGCGCCATTAAAAACAGATTTACTTAACATTTTCATCCTGCCGTTTGTGCAACTGGACAAATTGACATTATCTAACTTATCAAATTCACTTAAGTCTACACATTTGTTTTACATCTTTCATTAAATACATGTACACGTATGCACACGAGCGCGTGCGCACACATACACACACACACACACACACACACACACACACACACACACACACACATACATACATACATACATATACATGAATATAAGTATTTATGTATGTGTGTATGTATGTATGTATATATATATATATATATATATATATATATATATATATATATATATATGTATATGTACATGTACAGAGAGAGAGGGTGAGGGGAAAACAGACAGAGATAAACAGATAAATTGGTAGATAAATACATATAGAGACTATATTGCATTTCCTTATCTCGCATGTAGACTTATAGAATCACGTGAAAGGTTATGTAGTTTTTTTTTTATTTCTTAAACACTTGCATATGATATACGCACATGTAAGTACGTGTGTGTGTGTACGTACACATACACAAACACGTTCAGACATACTGACATACACACATGCACAGACACACACACACACATATAAATATATATATATATATGTATATATATATATATATATATATATATATATATATATATATATATATATATATATATATATATATATATATATATATATATATATATATGCGTATACATGCATACTGGTATAGATATAAACATACACACATATGCACACACACACACACACACACACATATCCTGAAACTTCTATACTCCGCCTACGCGCTCAATAATGCGGACACATACTATTTTTTTCACATGCCTTTTTTCTCCAATTATAAAAAAATTAATAATCCTACTTAACCCGTTGTTTAATGTCATTGTTTGTAGTAGCCTGCACGTCGCCCTGTTTTACCTCTATCCAAGGTCGACCACATGCTTTCTGCTTTCTGCTTCGCACGTCTTACAAACTACTCTAGCACAAACACCAATATCTCTCTCCCAACTACAAGCTAATAACAATGTGTAACATGATTTTGTTCCTTGGGTAGCAATTGTTATTTCCTATTTGCTTTTGCTTACTCCTAGAAAGTATGAAAAATGGCTAATATTTCCTTCGAACTTTGCTTTTGTTACATATATTCAAATTCCAAAGAATCCCTCTCAACACATGGCTATAATGTTCCCCTACTACTCCTGCTCATCATCAAAGATGCACATCTTGTCAGCCACTAAGGGACATGCTCAAGTAGTTACAGTCAAGCAACTGGCAAGCACATCTGTGGTATTGAGCAAAATATTTGCTATAACGGTATTTCTGCTCCAACAACTCAGCGCTGAACTTGTGTAAAACGTGATAGAAAATAGGTCAGTTTCAAAAATATTGATGTCCTGATCACAAAAGCAAAGTTCGAAGGGAATAGTAGTCATTTACTTTGATTTCTATTTGAAGCAAATAGGAAATAACACTTACTGGTCAGAGACAAAAAAAACAAGGACTATTCTATATTTTGTGTTATTTTGATTGTAAAATTTGTTAACTGTCAGTTCAGGCTAAACTAACTCGGTAATGTCAAGTATAACCACTACGAAAAAATTAGTTAATTAGCCACACCCAACTTAGGAATGTTATGTTCAACATAATAGTAGTAATAACTTTTATAGGTTTGATGATTAACGATATTCAGTTAAGAGAGGAGACACATTGTCTGTTAACAACTAATTATAGGTGACATTATTTGAAAAGCAGCTTGCTATTTTTACTGGAACTAATGAGATGTACACTGTATATTATACACGTAGTAGTAGTAGTAGTAGTAGTAGTAGTAGTAGTAGTAGTAGTAGTAGTAGTAGTAGTAAAATAATAACAGTAATAATAATTTCTACTATAGACACCTGAAATTTTGGGGTTGGGGTTAAGTCAATTATATCGACCCCAAGAGTACATATATATATATATATATATATATATATATATATATATATATATATATATATATATAGATATGCAGGCAGGGAATCGTCAATTAGTAATAAAATTAATAATTAACAATTTTGCCGGGTAGCTCAGTATGAAAAAACCTTTTTCGGTAAAAAACATTTATAATCATAAATATATAGGGATTGACAGTAACCTGCTTCTCCAACATACTGAGAATTCAGAAACAGCAATCAGTAGTTCTTTGACTGCTGTTTCTGAATTCTCAGTATGTTGGAGAAGCAGGTTACTGTCAATCCCTATATATTTATGATTATATATATATATATATATATATATATATATATATATATATATATATATATATATATATATATATATATATATATATGTATGTATGTATATATATATATATATATATATATATATATATATATATATATATATATATATATATATATGTATGTATGTATGTATGTATGTATGTATGTATATATATATATATATATATATATATATATATATATATATATATATATATATATATAATAGCTTCCCTCAGATGCGCCGCCACAGCAACACGTGCGTGAAAATCTATACGAAAACTGCAAACCTATGTCAAATTTTTAATTTTAATTACATATACATCCATATTTATACCAGACATTTATATATATGCACATTGCTGTTTCTCGCTTTCTCGCTGTTTCTCGCTTTCTCGCTGTTTCTCGCTTTCTCGCTGTTTCTCGCTTTCTCGCTTATACATCATTAATAATTATACATACGAAAGAAACAAAGAAACATCAACACATGTCCATGGGTGGTAAACGCTGTGAAGAGGGACCCATAACAAGCCAACCAAAAAAAAAAAGAAGAAAGAACGATGAACAGATAACAATGAATATTATGAAATGGTTGATTTATGATTTACACACATCACTATGCAACACTCCTCCAAAAACATACAGGAATAAACTCATACAGTAAATACCCAACAAAATGAACAAAGATCACATGTGCCATAGAAGTCCGATACTCAACAGAAGAACACAACCTTCGCTGTACAAACAACACACAATACAAAAACTAATACAACAGAAGACTCAAATCAAACTCCTTAACAAAACAAATTGATGCAATACAATATCCCGCCCCAACCAAAAGAAAAATGCAGCACACACCACCTTACCAGCACAAAAGTGAAACAAATGATGCAATGGAAAGTTACTTGAAAGTATCAGATGTCAAAAAACAATAGCGGTGATGACGTTGGTGACGAACGTTACCTTACTTCAGTTTATGAGAGACAGGAGTTTCCTTAGAAACTCTGGTTGTGACTGTGAAAATGAAGCTGAACCTTTAAGGGAAGACCTCTCCTTCAGCAGTGGTTAAGTAAAGATGCGGACTGACCACAGCTGTTATCCTAATACAGCATCAGCAGATAATAAAGAGGAGGAACTGGACCGAGAGAAGAGATCACAAGAGAACTGGAAAAGAAAGACCAAGCAGTAGGAAAGACAAACAAAATGAAAACGAAAATTGAGAAGGAATACATCAGAAGGGTGAGGAAGCTAATGAAGTCAAAGCTAAATGGTCCGATTCTAGAGAATCTAGAGAAGGCTGTAAATACTTGGACAGTATCATTACTTAGATACTCAGCAGCGGAGGATGGTTAATAGCAGCAGAAGACTGCGTCAAGTTAGCTAGAGTAGATATATACTCTTATGTAAGTAATAGGGAAGGAAGTTTATTAAAAGCTGCTAGAGTCAAAGCAAGACATAGAGAAACAACAAAAAAAAAACGATGTTAAAATCCAGAAAAAAGAACAGACGATATCTAACTGGCAGGAGAAGACTTCGCATGGTAGATTCCCAAAGATAGTTGCAGCAAATAGTAGTAGTGAGACATGGTTATGGTTGCAGAAAGGAAAGGTTAAAAGGGAGGCAGAAAGTTTGTTAGTACCAGTACAAGATCAAGTATTAAGGACTAATTAGATAAAAGCCAAGATAGATAAAAATTAAGCAGATTCTCAATGTAGGCTATACAAATCGGAAAGCGTTATTCATATAGTAGGTGAATGTAACAAACTAGCACAATAGGAATATAAGAAAAGACATGACAACCTAAGGAGAGTAATCCACTGGGAGTTATGCAGAAAGCTAGGATTTGAACATACTAATAAATGATATGACCATGAACCTAGTAAAGTACTAGAAAGTAAGAAATATAGGATGTTGTGGGACTTTAACATTCAGACTGACAGAGTAATAAAAGCTAGAGGGCCTGATTGAGTAGTAGAAGATAAAGAGAATAGAAAGTGCCAGATAATTGACTTTACAGTCCTAAATGATGAAAAACTCAATATGAGAGTTATAGAAAAAATAGCAAATTACCAGGAAGACTATGGAAAGTGCGGATAAAATGTATCCCAGTAGTTATAGGTGAATTGGGAACTATTCCTAAAATTTTGAACAGATGGATAGAGGAAATAGGCATAAAACCCAGTTTAGTACAGCTCCAAAAAAAAAAAACAGTGTTATTAGTGACAGCTAGGATATTCAGAAGGGTTCTTGGCATCTAAGATTACTTGTTGCAGCCTGATGTTAGGAATTTTTCTTTTCCAACAGTTTAATCTGTTGTGTGCATAATAATAATAATAATAATAATAATAATAATAATAATAATAATAATAATAATAATAATAATAATAAGCCTTAGATATTATGACTGAAAAATGGCATGGAAAACCTCTCAATGGCAAATACCCAAAGAGAGCGAATAATGCAGATATTAACAAAGCCCTTACCCACCAATGGTTAATGGCCTCTGGCTTGAAATCAGAAACAGAGGGGTTTATCATAGCAGCCCAAGATCAATGCCTACCTACAAAGAACTACCAGGCCAACATATTAAAGAACGGCAGCTCCCCTTTATGTCGTATATGCCAACAACAAAATGAGACCATCGATCATGTTGTCTCCATGTGCAGTCTGCTTGCGCCTACAGAGTATCTCAACAGGCATGATAGAGCTGCACAATATATTCACTGGGTAATATGCAAAAACCTGGACTTGCCCCATGATAAAAACTGGTGGGAACACAAACCACCCCCAGTACTTAAAAATGATCACATTGCACTCCTCTGGAACTTCACCATTCAAACTGACAGAAAGATAGACGCAAATAGGCCAGACATCATACTGAAAGACTTCAGACAAAAATCATGCCTCCTCATTGATATGACTGTCCCAATTGATATAAACGTATCTGTCAAGACCTACCAAAAATTGAGCAAATATAAAGATCTTGAAATAGAAATTAGCAAAATGTGGAATCTGAAGACGAAAACAATACCTATTGTCATAGGTGCCCTGGGAATGACAGCGAAACGGGCTGATTACTACCTAGCTCAGATACCAGGAAACCCCAAAATGGCTGAAGTTCAAAAGATAGTGCTCATGGGAACTGCCCATATCCTACGTAAAATACTGTCTATGTGATCTCAAATTTTAAAGCAAACACATAAATTTCTTATGGTTTCTTAAACATTCACTTGAACAAAACTGTACAAATCCAAATATATGGTACCCTAGGCATAACACCTACATGAACTTCTAACTTGTTGTCTCTTGAGGTCTCTGGGTGAGACTTGGATCCAACTTGTACAAATGCAAAACAAATGTCAAACATAAAATAATAATAATAATAATAATAATAATAATAATAATAATAATAATAATAATAATAATAATAATAATAATAATAATAATAATAATAATAATAATAACAAGAGCACTCAGAAAGCGCAAACTTCCGCCAAGGCAACACCAACGTTCTCTCAACGATTTACCAGAGATGATTTTTAAAATGAGAATATCTGAAATAAATTCGACTGCTCTCACAAACGAGAATACTAAAAATGAACCCGATCGCTCTCAAAAATTAAGGAAAAAAAAACAGGAAAAATAATCCAGAATCTTTGACCAGTCCCAGATCGATCCCGAAATCTAATCGGTTCGTGCCAGTCACGAGGCCGAACATCCCTGAAAGTTTCATCCGAATCTATCCTGCAGTTCTTGAGATATCTTGTCCACGGACAAACAAACACAACCAAAAACAATACCTCCGCCTTCGCTAAGGGGGAGGTTATAATACCCTGATGTAGTGCCAGGCACTGGCTCTCATGGTTTCTGATTATAACTGATTGGAAGTGTTATGCACATATTTTGTCTTGGTATAAAAGATGGGCTATAGCAAATATTCTACTCAATACCACAGATTTGCTTGTCAATTGTTTGACCTTAACCAGTTGAGCATGTCCCTTAGTGGCTGACGATATGTGCATCTCTGATCACGAGTAGTAGTAGTGGGGGAGCATCATAGCCATGTGTTGAGGGGAATTCTATTGGGCTTGAATAATTAATGTCTGCAAACATGGGTGTTTCATTCATCATCCTTAAAGAAACATCATTCAAGGACCTTTTGAGCGGGATTCATTGCATAAAAAGAGATGCAATGACCAGTGTGGTCACCTGACCAGACATTGGAAACCGGACATTGTTGTGGTGAATAAAAAAGAAAGAACACGCATGATAATCGACGTAGCATGCCTCGGTGACAACAGGGTAAATGTGAATGAAGAAGAAAAAATAAACAGCTATTAAGATTTGAAGGGGGAAATACGAAGGTTGTGGTCAATGAGGAGAGCAGACGTGATACCAATTGTAATTGGTGCACTTGGAAGTTTCTGCACTCAACTACAAACATGGCTGAAAAAGATCGGTGCAAGTGTGAAGGTAGAACACCTACAAAAATCAGCATTGCTTGGAACTGCAAGAATTCTTCGCAGGGTTCTTGAAGTATGACCAGTAAACAAGTGTCACTTTAGTCTGCTGGCTGTGAACAGTTAACACTTCCCATCATACCCAGTAAAATAAGCTGTGAGTTTTTATCACAGAAGAAGAAGAAGAAGAAGAAGAAGAAGAAGAAGAAGAAGAAGAAGAAGAAGAAGAAGAAGAAGAAGAAGAAGGTGGAGGAGGAGGAGGTGGTGGAGGAGGAGGAGGAGGAGGAGGAGGAGGAAGAGGAAGAGGAAGAGGAGGAGGAGGATATATGTGCAAAACTCAACACTTCATTTCACGTTATTGCAGTCCACTCAGCTATAGATGAGTAACCAACCCTTCGACGGACTGTTGCAATTTCGGTCGCTTATGCACCTTGGAAAGCAAGTAACCGGCCCAATTAGTTCTAGGAATCGAGACAGTTCTTACTTATAATATATTCTGCACACTTCAAAAAGTTTTCTTTTCCTCCATAAATGTAACTCTTCTGTACACTCATTAAACTTACTAACTCTGAATGCTCATGCTTCTTTCCTTTATAAACTCTTCACGCCAAGATTTGTGTTTTCTCAAACCGCTTTGTTTTAAATTTCCCTCTGAACGCAATTAATTCTTCTCCAATTTTATCAGCCATCAAATAAGCATTTATGCTGATTTCTCTCAGCATCTCAGATTCTATTTCTAAAGAATTGACTTTTGTATTTCTCGAGAGAGTCTCATATTCTTAATATGTTATCTTACATCTTTTCAATTGTAAATCACTGTTCTAATAAGTTGATGTGAAATCTTTAACCATTGGTTGAGAGAAAAAAAAAAGCTATCGTGTCAGATCGATAAACTTACTTTTTTGAGAATATTCAAAATTTGGTCCATATTCATGTTTTTATGTCTCTCATAACTTCTGTTACTTTTCCCATTCTACTTTAAATGCTTAATCGTTATTTTTGCTTCTCGTTACTCGTATCATATTTTTCTCTCCAAATCCTGCAACAACTTCAACTCCTATACCACGTATGAAACGTAACTCTGCGGCTCTCTTTCTTACATCATTTGTTCCTGCAATATTCTAGCCCCAACCCTTTTCAATCTTTCATCAACCACATCAAATTTACTTGCATCACTGATCTGATTGGTTTAATTGTGCGAATGAAAACACTTCCCTAATTGGGCATAATCTTAATAATCGTAATTACGTGACTTATTCGCTTCATTCTGTTATTAATGTTTGTCATTCTAAGACAGTGAAATTGCAGAAACAGAACTATGCAGGAATGTACGTGTTAAAGCATTTTACTTCGTGTTTTTTTTTCGTTTTAAGATTGAATTACACTATGGTCACATGTTTCTTTAATTACTACAAGATTAATAAAATTAATAGTGCTAGTGTACAAACGATTTTTTTAAATGTAAGAATAGAATCTCATTAAGTTGACATAGGCTTAGATATAATTTTATGACTAAGAAGTTCGTTTCACATTCCTGTGGTGATTAAGTAGATGTGTTTGTGAGTGAGTGTCTATATATATGTTTGTTTGGGAGTATGTGTATGTTTGCTTGTGTGAGTGCATACCGGTGTAAACTGGTGCATCTAGTTGTGGTCGTTTCCATCAAAAGGTAACTTAGCCAGTCAGTTAGCTAAAATTTAGTTAGGTAAAATGAGTACCGAATTTAAATACTTTGACTAAAACCTATAAAAGAATTATAACTACCAGTAACTATGGCAAGATTAGGATGTTCACTTTAAAATCTTTGCAGTTGTTTATGTCTTGTAATGTAATGAATTAATGGAGCTTAAACGGCTAATGGAGGTTCTTTACCTTTCAGTACATCAGCGAAATCTATAGCATCACCAAAAGATACTTTGCTTCATTCAATTTGTGTTATTTCCTTCACTTCCATCTTAATTACTATTTAACTTCAGATCTCTAACAAATGATTTGTTTGCATTTCATTTCACTGAACTTGATACATCAGAATATTTGTTGAAGATAATTGTTTTGTAGACAGTCGACTTGGTATAAATGATAAAAAATAAATAAATGAATAAAATCCAGATGTGATACATTCCAAGATCGAGGTCGGAATATTAAGGATTGTTGAAGTCAATAATCTGATTAAAACGAGAGGAGGCTCTAAGTTATTGCAAAGCCGAATGCACGGATGTTAGCCGTAACAGCTTTGAAGTTTATGGTTTATGATCATATCTTTCTTGAAAAACGAAACTTGTCATAAACATTCTTTCCTATCATAAATGCGTCTTCTAATTACTGTGAAAATTGAAATGTAACCCGTAATTATATGCCATAACACAAATGAAGATAGAACAATGACACACACATACATATTAAATACATACATAGTTATACATACATACATAGTTATACATACATACATAGTTATACATGCATACATACAAGCATACATAACTATACGATTTCTTGTTTGTATTTGTTTTAATCCTTAATGTCGGTTTGTTATAACGCCACTTCGGTATAGCAGTATAGTTGGTTAGACCAGTAAGACACGACTATCTATAACCGTCTACGTTGTACCCTTTCTTTATACTGATCGATGTCACCTTATTTATAGCGACTAGCACATACTACTCGTCATGTGGGAGGAATGTACCATTATTACTATTATCCCCACATTTCTCCTTTTAGTTTTTCTTTTTTTTCTTAGGGAGTGTCATTTTATTTCTTTTAATAGTAATATTTTTTATATATCTCCACCTCCCTTTTTAGGGTTTCTTTTTCTTAGTTACACATTTAATATTTTTTTCCTTTTGGCATCCATTCTCAGGAACTCCGTACATTTTCTTTTTCTTACTCTTGTGATTCTAGGTTCAATCACCTGTAGAGGCGTTGGTACTTGAAAAGTATCATATTACCATTCCATTGGTTCTTCCATTCTCTTTGATTCGCTCTCAACGAATCTTCTTTTTTTTTTCAGTTGGTTCATGTGTCTCTTGTATACGCCCCTTTTCTACTTTTTACCAAGTATACCATTTTTCCTATTCGTTTGGTAATCACGGCATCTTCCCAGCTCTGTTTTCCATTCTTATATGCCCTCACAAACATCTTTTCCCCAATTTTGAAAAATCTTGCTGTATTTTCCCTTGCAATTTTTCTTTTCTCGCCCGGTAGCAATTTGTCGGAGACTGATTTTATTTTCCTCACAACCATCAGCTCCGCTAGTGACATACCTGCTGGTGTATTTGGATTTGGTGTCACTTTCTTATTCAACTTTATTAGGGTTCTCTTGATCGTATCGAAAAAGCGTCAGGTGTGAGAAGGTATGATGCTGTAGTTACATGTTCTACAGCGAACGTTTTACAGAATTATTTAAATTCAAAAGACATCATTTGCGTTCCATTGTCAGAGACTATCGCGTCTGGGATGCCAAATCTCGCAAACAGCTCATGTAAAAAATTTGTCACAGTTGAAGAGGTTAGTTTTTTTACACTTACAAATTTCTGGCCATTTAGAGAAACTATCAGCTACCACGAAGTAGTACGAAGCGTTCGAAGGACCAGCGAAATCGATGTGTAGTCTCGACCACAGAACATCTACTTTTGGCCAAGGTTCACTTTTTATCGTCGGTAATTTTGCTGCTAGAGCACATCCTGTACAGCCTTTCACTAAATTTTCGATTTCTCTATCCATTTTTGGCCAGCACTCGTAGCTACGCATTAAAGCTTTCATCCTCGAAATACCAAGATATCCAACGTGAAATTCCCTCAACATTTTCTTTTGTAGTGTTTCAGGTATCACTACTTTTTGCGCATACATCAGCAGGCCATCACAAATTGAGTATAGGGTTAAGATTTGGTTTCGTTTCGCACCAATCCTATTCCTATTCACTTTTCCTGACCACAGTGTTCTTTTCACTTCTGTTATGAACTTGTCCTTTACCGCATTTCGCTTTAAATTTTCTAGGGTTACCGGTAACTTATAATATGATATAATCATACTATAAAAAGTTATAATATAATATAATGTAACATAATATAACAAATAATTAAAACAAATATATATCCTACAATTTGTTTCGATTCATATCCACTAGTGAATTTATGAAAAATTCACATTTATGTATATGAATCTCGTCAGGGTAATATTTTTCTAAAAAAATAGGCAAAACTTTCATGCAAGACGGCTAAATCATAAAATAGAGTCTATTTTATGATTCAGCAGTTTTGCATGAAAGTTTTGTCTATATTTTAGACAAATATTACCCTGACGAGAATCCTATACATAAATGTGAAATTTTTTCTAAATTCATTATTGGAAATGAATCGAAACAAATTGTAAAATATATATTTATATTAATCATTCGTTATAGATTATATTATATTATATCTTTTTATAGTATAATTATATTATATTATAATGTTAATAAATTTATACGTCGATTGTATTTCTATATTTCCCTTAATATATATATATATATATATATATATATATATATATATATATACATACAGATATATATATATAATTATATTTATATATGTATGTATGTATGTATGTATATACATATATATGTATGTATGTAAATACATATATATGTATGTATATATATATATATATATATATATATATATATATATATATATATATATATATATATATATATATATATATATATATATATATATATATATACTGTTGTATCGTAGTTACGATATATGATGTGTGTGAGTGTAACAATATATCACAGTACCAAATATACCCGTATAAATAAGCAATGTAACAAGTGTCGGTTATCTTATAACCGTTCGCAAAAAAACAACCCAATACTCTAACGCAGAATTAATAACGAGACTAACGCTCTCACAGTCGATCTCAATTAACTACTGGTTCATCTGTTTATAAGACTCGTCCAGTCTACCAACAGTCACGTTTGGGATGTCAGTTCACTCCACAACATATACAGAGAGAGAGAGAGAACTATATACATTTATAGAGATATACATATATACATACATGCATACATACAGTTCTTCAATCGACAGCTGATTAATGAAATGTTCAGTAGTGCAGTATTTGATATATGCACATACTGATATATTCACTCTCTCTCCCTCTCTCTGTCTCTCTTTCACACACACACACACATACACACAAATATACATCCATCCATTCATCCATCCATTCATCCATACATATATACATACATAATGCATACATACTTAACATACATACATACATACATACATACATACATACAAATAAAAAATACCCTGTTGTTGATGTTGGAATTCCAATGAAGGAGCTTTGGATCTAGGTTAGAAACCGATTCTTTCTCTATTGGCTAGAAATTTTTAAATAAACTGAATAATGGCATATATACACACGCATATACGTGTGTCAGTGTTGGGATGATAATTATGCAGAGAGCCTATGCCAGAGCACTCGCGTATGAACGGATCTATGTTTGTGTGTGTGTGATTGAGAAACTAATGCAGCCGAATCAAGGAAAAGCTGTCATTCTATGGTGAATTCCAGAAGATTTATTCTGTAGCCTCTCTCTATATATATATATATATTATATTATATTATATTATATAAAAGCCGTTGGAAAACAGATTTTAGCAGCGACTCCATCTAAAAATATCTGAAGAAGGAATTGTATTCCGAAATATCATCGGACTATAGATAACCAAATTACAACAGGTGTATAGTCCATTTTTTGTATTATAGTGCATTGTTGTACCAGTCAAAACTTTTTATTCTTTACAACCAATGCACAATGCTTCAAGCGAACTACAATACTATCTTATATTATATTATATCTTTTTATAGGAGGGGGGAGGGGGAGCAAATGGAGGGGAGGGGGAAGAGTGAGGGGGAAGAGTGAGGGGGAAGAGTGAGGGGGAAGAGTGAGGAGGAAGAGTGAGGGGGCAGAGTGAGGGGGAAGGGGAGGGGGAGCAATGGGAGGGGAGGGGCAACGGGAGGGGCAATGGGGGGAGCAAAGGGAGGGGAGGGGCAAAGGGAGGGGAGGGGCAAAGGGAGGGGAGGGGAGCAAAGGGAGGGGGAGTAAAGGGAGGGGGAGCAAAGGGAGGGGGAGCAGGGGGGGGGGGGGGCAAGGGGAGGAGCAAGGGGAGGAGCAAGGGGAGGAGCAAGGGGAGGAGCAAGGGGAGGAGGTTAGATGAAGTGGGGAGGAGGTTAGATGAAGCGGGGAGGAGGTTAGATGAAGCGGGGAGGAGGTTAGATGAAGCGGGGAGGAGAGTTGAGCCCATGTGGCGCAAAAGAGCGAAGAGAAGATTATACGCACAGACACACACACAAACACATCTATATATGTTTTTAAATGATTGATACGGAAGTGCGTATATATGTATATATACACAAATATATATATATTGTACATTCACACACACACACACACACACACACACACACACACACACACATACGCACACACAATTTCAGGCATGTTAATTGCTTAGGCTGTATAATTTCGCAATTTGTTCATTGTACATATTAATTGCATTGTAGCTAGACAAGATTAGTTACAATAGTATTAGTTACAACATTTATTTTGCCTGAGATGGCGAACATAACCTTGCAATGTTTGGCAGGAAGAAAAGCGTTCTTAATCGTAACTTCGTTTACTAAAATTATCAAACTTTGTTATTGTTGTTGATATTGTTGTAGATGGTAGTGGTGGTGATAGGCGTTGTCGTTGTGTAGTGGTGGTGTTGTTCTTCATAGCGTTGCTGCTATTGTTGTTGCTAGCAGCGGCGGCGGCGGCGGCGGTGGTAGTGGTGGCGGCGGCGGCGGTGGTAGTGGCGGCGGCGGCGGCGGCGGTTAACCTGTTCCTACTTTTACATGACAAAATAAAATATCTTTTATCTTTTACTTGTTTCAGTCATTAGACTGTGGACATGCAGGGGCACCGCCTTGAATGAATTGACTCCAGCACTTTTTTTTTTCTAAAGCCTAGTACATATTCTATCGATCTCTTTGCCGAGCCGCTAAGTTACAGGGACATAAACACACTGACACTGGTTGTCAAACGGTGGTGGGGCACAAACAAACACACAAAGACACACACACATATATATAAATTATTAAGGTGGCTATTCGCAATTTACAACTAAGAGGCACAAGTGCAGTCGTCACCAACATTGCTAGATATAAGAGTTAAAACAACTCTTAGCTACGTGAGAGCACTTTTCTAACAACTGACTGACAAGGGCGACAAGCTCCCTACGGCAAGAGATACGGAGTTATATGAGCGCTGATTTCATATTTGATTAATCTTCATCGGTGATCCATTACTCCACCGCCGAATGTTAATGAACTTAACTTACCCTGTTAGCCTTATAGAGATCACCATAAGAAACATTGACTGATTTCGGAAATGGTAAAGTAAGTATTATGAATTCTTAAGGTGGCTATTTGCAATTTACAACAGAAAGGTCACAAGTATAGTCGTCCCTGAAGTGACGGTGAATGGTAGTCAGCAACAGCATTGTCAGAAATAAGAGTCAAAACAACTCTTAGCCACGTAAGAACACTTTTCTAACGACTGACAAGGAACGAGTGTCAAACTAATACAACTGCTTGTTCTTCATACTCCTGTCTTATTCTTTTGTTTTTCTGTAAATTTCAACTGTAGATAGATAGATAGATAGATAGATAGATAGATAGATAGATAGATAGATAGATAGATAGATAGATAGATAGAAAGATAGATTCTCACACAAACACACACACATATACGACGGGCTTCTTCCATTTTCTGTCAATCAAATCCACTCAAAAAAGGCTTTGGTCGGCCTGAAGCTTATAGTAGAAGACACTTGCCCAAGGTACTATGCAGTGGGAATGAACCCGGAACCTAGAACCATGTGGTTGGGAAGAAAACTTCTTGCCACACAGCCCCGCCTGCGCCTTGCCAGCTCGACATACTCTTAATATATTAACTGAAGTTAAGGCGGCGATCTGGTAGAATCGTTAGCACGCCAGGCAAAATACTTGACCGCATTTCGACCATCTTTACGTTCTGAGGACAAATTCTGTCGTGGTCGACTTTGCCTGTCATCCTTTCGGGGTCGATAAAATTAGTACCAGTTGATCACTAGGGTTGGTGTAATCGATTTTCCCCCACCTCCGAAATTGCTGGCCTTATGCCCAAATTTGAAAGAAATATATTAACTGAAGTTGAAGGAGGCGAGCTAGAACCGTTCTGCATTTCTTCTGACTCTTTACGTTCTGAGTTCAAATTCCGCCGAGGTCGACTTTGTCTTCCATCCTTTCGTGGTCGACAAAATAAACTGTCAACTGAGCACTGGGATCGATATAATCGACTTAACCAATCGCCTTGTGCCAAAATGTGAAACCAATATATCAACTGAATTTGAATAGTTTAGCACCAACATAATGACAACCCATAGTGTTTTAATTTTATTAAAGCGTGCAAGAAGACGACTAACCCTTCCCATCTTATGGAAAATTAGTTAATCTTTGTGTTTGGCTCCAGGTCAGTTCTGATCAAGCTGAACTATGAGCAAAAGCATTTCATTTCTAACCATACTAGTTTTCATTTAAACGTCGTGTGTCTAGGGTCATATTATCCAATGTATCGGTCTTTTTTTTTTTAAGACAGTGATTTAATTTAATGGAAATGTAACTGTAAATTAATCACAGAGAAGCTGACTGACTGGATTGTAGAAAAAAATTGTCAAAAAACTTGGAAAATTTCATTTACGATAATAAATTGTTAGTGTTTTAATAATATCGATAGTAAAATACGTTTTTATCAACAACACATAAAACTCAATAGGATTTTTATTGATATAAACATATACTGCTTTAGGAAAAAAAAAACAACTTTGTTTGGTCTGTGACATACATTTCCCATAAAGAAGATATTAGCAGCCTAAATGAATTAACTTCAATTGTGACCAGAAAGCTATTATTAACTTCGAGTAATGATTACTTTCACGAATGCCAGACACCTTACTAATTCCTCTAGATAGCTTTAGCATTTTATCATCTTATGATAATACTATATATAGTGGTACCATGAGTATCATAACTCTCTTCTATAATTATTGTAATGCAAGTATATCTATATATGTAACCAAAAATATAAACAACTTTTTAGATCACTGTAAATTACACTATAATCTTAAAATGTTCAATTTTGATGTATTTTAATAAAATACATTAAATATATAAAAATATAATAGACATATATGGGTAGAAAAACTATATCGATGTATAAAAATATATTAGCATCTTAAAAGGTATATATTGAAGACATCGTTCTACTTAGAGATTAAAAGCGTTGTTAAAAACATATTTTAAAATATTAAAAAATAATAGTTTAAATCCTCACGAAAAAGTGAATAAAGAAATATTTAAGCATCCAGATGGAAGGTAGAATTTCCAATGATTAGATGGAGGTACTCCAATTTCAAGAATTAAGTGGTGGTACTCCGACGGCCGTTTGAAGAGTACAGTAATCTATGCAAATAAAGGATGTTCCTATTCAAATTTTTTAAGACACTGCCTCCTTCATCAGAAAGAATATATTTGTTAAGGATTCACATCTCATAATTATTAAATGGGTGTTTGGTTTTATACGGAACTATACGTGTTAGCAGGAAGAGGAAATGTTATAGCAAGAATTTTGAGAAGTAAATTTAAGAAATATGGTAGATTATAAATAATTAATAATTCACTAAGAGAAAGGTAAGGTGTAGGGTGCAAGTATAAATATTAGGTGGAATGCAACCAATTACAGAGTTTAATGATCAATCTATCCAGATTGATCAAAATGCTTAAATGTTGAATGGCATCTATGGTTACAAGAGTACATAGCATCCGTGAACTTATTCAGTAATCTAGAGTTATATCGACAGAGAATATTTATAGATTCTTAAATACATAGTCTACATACACGCGTAATCGTATTATACGGTGCGGCTTCTGCTATTATAGACCAAGATAATGAATATTGTATGTTCTTTAGCTTAAGTTCGTGTATATATGTGGCTAGCGTTGTTATGAATTTATATTTTAAGTTGGTAAAAGAATTCAAATGAGCGCTATAGCGACGCTTAAAATCAATAGTACTTTCTATATAAACCCTTACCCTCTGTGTGGAAGGTAACTCTATACAGCACTTATAAACTACATTTCTGCACAGGCAAGATCCAGCAAGTGAGCATGAGTGACAATTACATGTTTTTCTTCTTGAATCAGCATTAATCTTCCGTTTAACTGCGGTCAGAGTACCCTCAACTGGTAGGAAGTGGCCAGGCGTATTATTTTTATCATAACTGGTATTAGATTTTTAGTTATGGGGAGTAATAAAAGGATTTGAGTTGGTAGACTTCTTAAGAAAGAAACACACGCACACACACACACACAAAGAAAAGGAAAGAACGAGGAGGAAAAGCGAGGAAGGAAAGAAAAGGTAAGAGTCAAGGAATATTTTTTAAACAAAGTAAACAACAGGCTGTACGCGGTGCGCTGCATAGATAAATCAATTGTAGGACAGAAAGAACACAACAAGCAGAAATCCAACAAAAAACAACGTACGGAAAAATAGACGATAACATAACAAACGGGAAACTGGAGAAAAGCAAGACACACGAACCATTCGCAGCCAATTTTCTCATCAGTGTCCAGAATCAAAGCCGTTTCGCGCTTTTTTTTTACCCCTGAGTCCGCGCAAATCTGGCGAGTGCCAGAACATTAAGTTAAAAGCATTGAGCTTCTGGGAAAAGCAAACGAATATATATATTTAGATATGCATATATATATATATATATATATATATATATATATATATATATATATATATATATATATATATATATATATATACACACACACACACACACACACACACATGTATGTACGACGGAGTCTTGCACAGTTTCCGGCTCCCAAATTCGCACACAAAGCATGGTTAACACGGAGCTATAATTGAAAGCACTTTTCCGAAGGGCTGCGCAGTAGGACTGCACCGGAAACCACGCGATTACGAAGCGAACTTTTTAACTACAATGTCATAAACTTTTCAGTTATTTTATTAATCGCTTGGTTTTTATTCATTGTTTCTTACTCACATTTAGTCTTCAAAACTTTGTGGCAGTCTGATTGGAAAACGTCGGCCTGTACCCATACATACATACATGCATACATACATACATACATACATACATACATACATACAAATACAGACATGCATACAAATACAGACTTACAGACATACACGCGGGCAGACAGAGTAAAATAGAATTATATAGACTTACTATTATAGAAGCCATAATGGCTGAACGAAATATCCAGTATGATGACGTCGGGTGAGTATTCCAGCAGCTGCAAATACATTGAGTATATAGATACAAATATACATGTGTATGTATTTGCGCGCGTGTGTGTGTGTGTGTGTGTGTGTGTGTGTGTGTAAGATAGATAGATAGATAGATAGATAGATAGATAGATAGATAGATAGATAGATAGATAGATAGATAGATAGATAGACATGCAAACATATAGAGTTACATATATACATATACATGATATGTATACGATGAACACGCACAGAAACACAAACACACACAGACACACACACACATTCTAATTCCAATGGCATCACGCTTGATACTTGAAGTATTAAAGGAATTTGAATCAAACTGTTTGATCCATATATATATATATGTATGTATGTAATGTATGTATACATATATATATATATATATATATATATATATATATATATATATATATATATATATATAATCAAAAAAAGCAACACGGATTTTCAAGGGTGTTTTTTGTGGGGGGGAGGATTTTTGATCACCTAGTTTTTGGAATTGTTTGGATAATACCATACTATATTCTGGTGCCTAAACTTAAGTGCCATATTCAATTTTGAATCTAAATTTTTTATATATATATATATATATATATATATATATATATATATATATATATATATATATATATATATATATATATATATATATATTTACGGTCGATTCTCTTGTGAACGACAAATGAGAGTTCAGTAAAATAAACCATTGATTATGTTCTATATGGACATGAATGTGTCTCTTGAGGTCTGCTGGATCATTGCAAACTTTTTGGCAAATGGAATAAGTTGAGGACCCAGTTCGCTTGAGTGCTTCTGGATTATTTACTACGTATTTTCTTGAGTTGACGGCTAGGACTGCTTTGCTTCATGTCACAAAACCACAATGACAGGTAAGGTTTCTATTTAGAGGAGCAGTGTTTTGCCAGCGTGCTTTCATGCTTGCACAAAGTTGGTCTCGGGGCTGGAGTCGATTTTACTCAAATTTTTCAACTCAAGAGAAGCAGGGCTGGCGCCAAGTCCTGTGTTCTGATGCTTTGTTTTCCCAGGAAGAAAAGGGAATGTTGCATCATTTCAAATTGTCTTTTAGTTTGTCTTTGAAACGCAAGAGTGGCCTTCCAACCGACCTTCCTGTTAGGAATTAGCCAAAGAGAAGTTGCTTCGGAATTCTGATTGCACTCACACGTGAGATAACCTGACCATCTAAGCTGTATTTTGATGAGGATGACTTCAATACCTGATATGTTGCATTTTTTAAGTACCTCACTTTTATGAATATAGTCACTCGGTTTTATGCTGGAGATAGTACGCAAGCATCGCATATGGAAAGTGTCAAATTGATTGATGTGCTTTCCCACCAAGATTCAGCACCATAAAGCAATGTTGCCAAGACCACCGACTTATATACATCAACTTTCACCTTCAACAATACATCGTGGCTGTTCCATAGTCTGTGATAAAGCTTACCCAAAACGGAACTAGCCTTCCCAATTCTGGAATCGATTTCCTTATCCATCTTCGCATCATTGGATACAATGGAACCAAAATAAGTAAATGAGGAAACAGTTCTTAATGCTTTCCCATCAACATATACAGTAGGGTCAACAGCGGGAAGACGGTCACGAATGGACTGATAAACAAGCTCAGTTTTCTTGATGTTGACGGTCAGACTAAAAGCCTTCGATGTACACGAGAAGTTGTGTAGAATCCAATGCATCTCCTCAAGAGTGTGTGCTACAATCGTCTGCGAAGAGCAAATCTCGAATTGTTTGTACCAAAGTCTTAGCTTTTGCTTTGAAGCGCTGTTGGTTGAACAAGCCACTACCAGTTCTGTACTCAAAATTTACACCTTCTGTAACATCCTCGAACGTTGTTTCCAACATGACGAAGAAATACAAAGCAAATAAGATATATATATATATATATATATACGACCATTAGTGCAGCAGGTACCTCTGAGTTCATATAAGAGTTATTAATATATAGTTAATTCCCCTAAGAATGTAATTTTACGTTCAGCACTATACAAGTTATTCACCACTCCGATGAATAATATTTAATCCAGTTGCTGAAAAGATCGTCGTTTTTGTATGTTTGCCGTTCCGGTCAACTTTGAATTGAGCCTTATATGACCAATTGCTAATAGGCATATTCACAGCCTTCAAGGATTCTGTCTTTTCGATCCACCTGATGAACAAGTCGGCACCAAATTAAATAAGTGGAGGAGGTTGTACGAATCATATTTCCTTTAACATGACAAACCTGTTCACTGACGTTCTTATAGGCATCTACTACTACAACTAGCAGCAAGAGAAGGACTCCGAAAAGTGAGGACATCATAATTTCTTCTCCATTACTGCTGAAATAAAGTTTAAGGACACAAAGACGTTGAAACTTATCGTCAATAGTGTGGAGGGGAAAGATACACGACAGTGTCCTTCAAAATGTGAACCAGTGTCTCATAAACACATTAATGAGGAAGTGGTGCAGCAGATATGACGCAGGCGTGTTAATCATATAAAACGAAATAGAACAGTAATATATCAGAACGTCAAATGACAGACTTTTAGTAATAGTAGCAGCGAAATGTTTTCACATACTGAAGCAAGAACATCGAAAAGGCATCAGTCGTTTCATATCGCATCTCGTGTAATGGATATCGACGGTAACCCTTTGGAGTACCATACTAAGGATGATAACAGGCGGGGGAAAACAAAGTGCGCTCTAACCCAACCTAGCCTGTGGGTCTCACTCGCTGTATGGGTGGAACTACCATAAATGTACATTTCTGAATGTAGTTTTAAATAATTCTTTCTACTATAGGCACAAGGCCTAAAATTTGGGGAGAAGGCGCTAGTCTACTACATTGACCTCACTATCCAACTGGTACTTATTCTACTGACCCCGAGGAGCTGAAAGGAAAAAGTCGACCTCGATGGTATTTGAACTCAGATCATGGAGAGTCAAAAGAATTAAGATAAACAAAGCTCTTTTTTAGCCTAAAATATACTCTCCTACATTTTCTACAATGCTCTTCCATCTATCTGGTAGAATTGCAAGGCCCCTCTTCCAAAATTCACTTGTCCGTGACAAAAAAATACTCCTCCACTACTGTTCTGACCTTGTCTACAGAATTCATATTTTTTCCCTCCAAATGATCTTGAAGACTGCAGAATAAATGATAATCAGATGGGGCAATGTCCGGCAAATATGGTGGGTGGGACATCGTTTCCCATTCAAACTGCTCCAGCCTTTGGATTGTCATTCTCGCTGTATGTGGCCGAGCATTATCCTGATGGAAAAACACCTTTCGTTTTGAAATCAAAGATGGTCGTTTTTCTTCTAGCGCTGACTTAAGCCGCTCGAGCTGCTCACAGTAGATCTCCTTTGTTATCGTTCGGTTTGGGTTTAAAAGCTCAAAGTGGACTAAACCTTTCATATCCCATCAAACAGATAACATCACCTTACGAGAGTGAAGACCTTCTTTAGCCTGGGGTGCCGATGTTTCTCCTCTCCTTACCCACTGTCTTCGACGCTTGACATTTTCATAGAGACCCATTTCTCGTCACCAGTCACTATTCGGTCCAAAAAAAGGTTCATTCGTGAGACGTGACAGCAAAGAGCACACATTCACTCTCTGCGTGCGATTAGACACAGTTTGTGAGGAACCCATTGACCCAATTTGCTGACTTTTCTGATGGCACGCAGGTATCAATGAATGGTTGAATGACCAAATCCAAGCTTCTCTGCTAGTTCCTCGGACGTCCTCGTCGGGCTCTACTGATCTTCCAGGACGACGCCCGCCTTCTAGGCTGTAGTTTCTGGTTCGGAATTTCTGGAACCACCATTGACACTGGCTTACGTTTATTGTCAGATCCCCATATACTACATTGATATTCCTCGCACTTTCCGTTTTGTTGTTGCCTTAATTGAACTCATAAAGCAAAATATGCTGAATATTCTCCTTTATCACTTTCATTATAGCTTTGAAAAATAACTATTAAAATCGAACTGCACTGTTCAAAACTTACACTAAGAATAAGCGCAAGGTAAAATTACTACCTGCTTTTATAGCAAGTTGATGCAGATAGTTTATCCCGTCCCCCTCCAGCTTTTAGTTCATGCAATTAAAAAAACCGCATTATTTATGGGATGACTCAATGTGAAAACGCCTTCGGTGTCTCAATAAAAAAATTAGCAGAACTATTAGAGGATTGGAAAACATGTATGCCTTGCAATATTAACAGCATTTGTTCTGGCTTTTTATGTTCTAAGTTCAAATCGCACCAAGGTCTACTTTGATTTTCATCTATTCGATAAATAAAAGTGCAATTTTTGGTACTTCATTAGTGCTGATCAGCAATGGCATCAATTTAATCTGCTAACCATTTCCCACCAAAGTTCCTATCCTTGTAGCAAAGCCTTATGGTTATAAAACAATTATTAAGTAGTCGTTGCTAATATTAGTGATGATGAGTGGGAGAAAGAAGAGTATGCTCTAAAAATCAATGTTCTGTAAATGACGAAATATTAGCATTAACGTCACAGAAAAGTTTTTTTTTAAATTACGAGTGAAAGATAGGGAAGAATAAAAAAAAATGACAATGAACAAAGTAAAGAAAAACAAAAGAACTTACAAATAATTTTCATACACGATTCTGACAATAATCCATGGAACCAGAAAGAAAAACGGGGAAACTGTGAACATAAATGATTATTAATTAGAAAAATGTATCATTTATTGATATGGAAAGATTCATTCATTCACAGATGTAACACTGCATGACAAACTGCCGCTGCTTGCTTTTTTAGTATGTTTGAGAAAGTTTGTATTTATACGAGTACGCCGTATCTAACGATTGATAGAGCGACATTCAATGGACAAGCAAGCAGCAAACAAGAAAACCTCAAAACGCATGCCTGACCTACTTGACGAGGCAACTAAATCTCCCTCAAAGTTTAATTGAATGCGGTGAAAAGGAACAACACATCGGATAATATGGTAATAAATATGCTAAATCTGAAACGTAGAATACAATGAAAAGTGGGATAGTAATGACTAAAGCACATTTGATTATGGAACTCCAGCTGTCTGTAACATCATTGGCAGAAAAGAAGTTTATAATAGTAAAAGCTTGTTGATGTGTGATAGTTCGGGATTCAAGGAATCTCATTGTTTGTGTAACCCAATAAACAATGTCGACACAAAGAAAAAGGAAAAATCTGAATTCAGGATTTCAAGTTCACGAAACGCTCGTTAATTATGAGGTTCTCCAACTACTTTCAACCTGTATTATAATGCATAATATGTGTGCGCGCACAAACACACGCACACACACACACACACACACACACACACACATATATATATATATATATATGTGTGTATATCAAAACGGCTCCGGAACCAGGTGCATGCGTTCCTCATTTTTAATTTTTTACGTTTCATACATTGGACTGCGGTCATGCTAGGGCGCTACCTTGAAGGGTTTAAGCAAACAAACCCATCCCAGTACTTATATTTAAATCTGGTACATATTCTATTGGTCTTTTGATGAACTACCATGTTACGGGAACGTAAGTAAAATAACACTGGTTTTCAAACTCTGTTAATGTATAAATATCTATACTTGAATATTCATCTTCTGAAAATTGTGCTTTCTTTCTATTTACATGTAAAGGGTAAAGACCGCTTTCGGTCATGAATGACCATAGGATTGCATGACCATAGAAAGTTCCCCTACGAGGCACAAGTCGGGGGAAGATTGCTTATGGAAAACCAGCAATCGCCCATGCAAACCAGCTTCCCCAATCCATCGATGTCATCCACGTGGAAAGCAAAGGCCGATACTGCTTGGCACCAGTCACGTTGCAACTCTATTCTACAGCTAAGTGAACTGGAGCAACGTGAAATAAGGTGTCTTGCTCACGAACACAACACACGACTCGGTCCAGGAATCGAGCTCATTATCTTATGATTGTGAGCCAGACGCTTTAACCACTGAGCCATGTGCCTTCACATATTTACATGTGTACATGTACATATATCTTGTATATCAAACCAAGCAGTTTCATTAATTTTCATCATTCGCTCTCTCTCTCTATCTATCTATCTATCTATATATATATATATATATATATATATATATATATATATATATATATATATATATATATATATATATATATATATATATATATATATATATATATATATATATGTATATACATATATGTATGTATGTATGTATGTATGTATGTATGCATGCTTATATATATACAGCCGGTTTCCACACGGTTTCCGTCTATCAAATTCACTCGCAAGCCATTGGTCGATTAAGAGTTATAGGAGAAGACACTTACCCAAGGTGCTGCGCAGTGGAACTGAATCCGAAACTATGTAGTTGGGAAGCAATGTTTCTTAACCACACACCTATGCCTGCACCTTTCTTCAGTGATCTCTCATAGCGGTCATGCACATTAGCTTCTTAACCCTGCTGCCTTAATCGAATGCTTCTGTCCATCAATATTTTGAATTTTCCTGTTGATCCAATCTCACCTGTTTTGTTATTAAGACAGGGTATTCACTTTGTTCATTGTCCGTCCCAGTCTCACCCACTTAACAGCATCACACCAGTCACATCTTTCAACTACTGAGTGTTTTTTGTCACTTCAATAACTCTGCTATTTTCTTTGTGTCGCCATTATTTATTGGGGTACACAAACAATGAAATTCCTTGAATCCCGAACCATCACAAGTCAGCAAGCTTTTACTATCATAAACTTCTTTCCTACCAATGATGTTACAGACATCTGGAGTTCCATAGTAATAATATACAATCAAATGATTGTGAAACTTGATGGGAGACTAAATCCTTTTGTGGGACTGTAACGCCAGGTCGCAGTTGAGCAACGAAAATTTGACAGCCCATGAAATATATTTAAAGAAAGTTTAACGGTTTGGTCTGCTGCTAAATTGCTTGAATGAGCTTTCCACGATGTAATTACATCAGTTTCAACTCACCGCTTCAGGCGATTAAATCACTTGCTCGACTAAAACTCCGAAAAATTTGTGAGCTTGTATGAGAGTGTGCTTTGTTTGTAAGTGTAACTCTGTGTGTGTGTGTGTGTGTGTGTGTGTGTGTGTGTGTGTGTGTGTGTGTGTGTGTGTGTGTGTGTGTGTGTGTGTGTTGCGCGTGCTTAGTATTATTAGGAAAGGATCGTAGCATGAGATAGGTTTGACTGAAAATGAAAATGTTAATTTGAAGTATGCAGAATTCAGGGATTGGAACGGATACAAAACACACACAAGCCTCAACAGAATAACAAGGACAAGCAGGATATCGAGATCAGTGAAATATTCCAGACTGAAACGGAAGGGAGTACGACAAAAGCTCCCTTCTTGAGGAACGATATGGTAGCGTAAAATACTTTCAGTCATCTGTCAAAATAGCAACTGCACTAAATACTTTGCAGTATTTAGTTGTGTGTCTTTGGGTTCCAATCGATTTTCCTTTCACAAGCCGAGTGATAGACTAGTATCGATTCAATTTTCTACATATCCCTTTTAAAATGTAAGTTCTTGTGTCAACATTAAAAAGATAGTCAGTATTAATACTGAAGGCAGTCAAATGTGAGAAAGAGTCGAATGTGGTAATAAGTTTCCAATACTGCTAGGAGCTACTTTGTTTTTCATTCACCAAGAATGTATAAAAAATAACGATCATATAACAATTGACTGTGTAATTTCGCTACATTCATGTTATTTCAATAAGCAGCGGTGGATGACAGAAATGGTAGAGGACCGGACGTAATACACTGCAATATGTAGCTAAGTCCTTTTCAAATATCACTTTTTGTGTTTCGTGTTTTGACGTTCCATAAAATAAATACCAAATGAGGTACTGATGTTAATTTAATTGACTGTTCCTCTTCTCTAAGTTATTTTGGCTATTTTGAAATAATTATTTTCATAGGTTGGGCTACACTTTTGAAAAAAGAGAGATTGGGAGTTTTGATGAGGCAAGTAGCAAGGTCCAGAGTGTATGGCTGATTTGAAATGACAGGAAAAGCTGGTCGAGCAGGCTTATGATCAATAATACACAAGGTATCACTATATTTTCTTTTTTAGACACCAGTAGTGGTTGAGAAATACTTGTTGCCTCACTCCTTGGCAATTTTACAGGCGTTGTTGGGGATGCTGAGGAAATGAAGAAGGCAAGTTTAAAGGGGTCTTGTTGTATGTTAGAAATCATTGCTTCAACAAAGAAATGTGTTCATCCATCAATAGTTTACCTTTAACGGTGCATTCTTCATCTGCAATCAACAAAAGTTAATGAAAGCTAACGAAACCTACTAAAGAACTGCACTACTTTATTGGAGCTAATTATTCCGATCTGTACCTAAATTGACTGAGCAGGTAATTAAATGTAAAGTTTCTGCAATAATGAATCTGCTGTTGCTTCATAGGACGGTTGTAAAATATGAGTGAGAGCGCATGTTTATTTAAATCAGAGAGAGAGAGAGAGAGAGTGTGTGTGTGTGTGTGTGTGTGTGTGTGTGTGTGTGTGTGTGTGTGTGTGTGTGTGTACGTGTGTGCGTGTGTATGTGTGCATGGTAGCTGAATCTTTACAAAAGCAATAGCCTCAAGTACGACACCTGTCATGTGCGATATCAGTCAACTGTACAGATACTCAAATAAAAGCAATCTTGAAAATAGTTTGTTATACTCGAAAGTTTTAATTAAAAACGATAAAATTGTAATGTATAAAAATCGAATACTATCAAAATTTGTCAAAGTAGTAAATTTTAAAGCGGAGCTTAGAATCGATGTGACGTTAAATACAGTCGCTTACGATTAGATTTGAATACAAGAGCACTGAGACCAACGTTCTACCATTTACATCATTGCACCTTTCTCTCATAACAGAGAGAAAGATTCGCAAGATTCGCAAGATATTTTTTATGATGTTAAATTTACATTATTCCAATGTACTTCAGACTACACATATAAACAGATTCACTCACACACCCTAAAAAAAGGACGCTTTCGTAGGCGTTATAGAAATACCAATAAAAGTTGCGAAAAAAGAAATTCAGGTCTTATAAGAAAATATACATTCCAACTGTTATTGAGATTGAATAGACCCTTCTCCCTTCGATAGAAACAGAATATATGAATACACATACATACACACAAACACACACACATACACACACACACACACACACACACACACACACACACACACACACACACACAAACACACACACAGATGTATATATATAGTTGAAATTTACAGAAAAACAAAAAGCGAAGACAGGTGTATAAACAACAAACAGGTGTATTAGTTTGACGCTCGGAAAGGTGAGAATGTCTTTTACGTTTCGAGCCTACGCTCCTCAACAGAAAGGGGCACGAGGAAATAAACAGAGAGAGAATTAAAAAAAAAACTTGTGGATTTAGTGGTCAATCATGGCGACTGGTTAGAAAAAGGTAGTTGGACAGGAGAGCGAGGAAGAAGCGTGAAATTAAGTACTGGCGATCCTAGAACAAAGGTGCGTGTATGTGAGAGTGTGTGTGTGCGTGTGGATAGGGCTGGTGACTTTGACGTGTGGATATGTGCGTGTGTAAATGCATGCGTCTGTAATGTGTGGGTGTGGATGATGGTGTGGGTGCTTGGAAGTGGTCAGTGCTAGTGTGTGCGGGGTGATGTGGGGTGGTTTGATGTGGTGTGGTTTGATTTGGTGTGGTGGTGTGTGATGTGTGGTGTGGGGGTGTGAGGATTTAGGTTGGGGATGTGGGGATTAGGGATGGGGTTGGGCGAGGGTGTGGTAAGTGGATGTTTGGGTAGAGTGAGTATGTGGGAGTGGGATGTGTGGGGTGGGGTGTGGATGGAGGGGGTATCAATGAAGTCCTTGCATAAGTCCTTACTGTTTCGGGGAGTTATACTTGAGACAGTTCGATCTGGTTGCCCCTAAAAAAGACTAAGCTAAGAGCATTAGACCTTTTTGTAAGAAAGCTAGTGAATGTGTACAGCAACAATGACAAAGAACGGAGAACATTGTACACAATTACAAATACAAACAACTGAGAACGAATCAAATTGAGCTGGCGTGTATTAAGTGAAAGCCTAAAGGCAGGAACATAGAAGATGGACATAAGAGCTGTTGGCAGTCGGCAATCAGGCCAAGAAAGAAAGATCGTGGCTGGCCGGACACCGGTCACGTAGAAGGAAGAGAGAGGGGTAGGGGGCCGCGGGATTGAAGGATTAGAAAAAAAAAGATAAAGGGAAAGGTAGTGGGGAGATAAACGAGAAGAAAAAAGTGGGAGTTAAGGAAAGAAGGGGCCAAGAAATGTGAGAAAGAAAGGGGACCGAGAAAAAGAAAAGAGAAAAAAAGTAGTAGGGTGACTAAAAGATAGAGTAAAAGATGTACAAAATTTAGATACATACCTGCTATAAGGTGAGCACAAGTGTATACGTACGCCGTTATATGTATATATAAATATAAAAACAGAACGGAACAAAAACGCAATAGAGGACAATAAAACATTCGGACAGATAGATGATACAAAGGCGGACAGGAGAAACAAGAATTAGAAGGAAAGGCAAAAGAAGACGGCTCATTCATGGCCTTCTTTCCTCAGTCAAGTATACCAGAAGTCCTTACTGTTTCGGGCAGTTACACTTGAGACAGTTCGATCTGGTTGCCCACCAAAAAAGTCTAAGCTAAGAGCATTAGACCTTTTTGTAAGAAAGTATGTATGTATGTATGTATGCATGTATGTATTACGTATGTATATGCCTGTATGCATGTATGTATATATATAAATTTATGTATGCATGTAACAAGGTATGTACATGAGTATCATGAGTATATATATGTATATATAATATATATATAATATATCATAATAACAATCAAACATTAAATTGAAATATATGTATACGAGGTCTGATAAAAAATATCGGGATAATTGCTATGATAACGGAGCTAAAGCAAGCAGAGTGAACCACTAGGCACAGATTGACTTTGAACTCTATCACACATGCACACAAAGTTATAACGTGCTCTCTCATTTCTGTTGTTTATAGCAGTGTTTGGAAGTAAAGTGTGTAGAGTGTGGTCGTCTCAAAAAGAAGATCGGATTTCTGTTGCTCGGGGTCTCCTTAACTGTGTCGAGGAGAACGTAAAATCTTTGAAAACGGTCATAATATGTGGCGAATCGTAGGTCTGTGGCTAACACCCCGAAACCAAGGCTTGAAAGGAATCCCATTCAAAAGGAACAAGATTTCAAGACGTCGTGGAAATCCAAGAGAATGCGACGAGGCAGTTGCCTGCCATCCCCAAAAATGGAGTTCCAGGAATGTTTCCATCAATGGAAATGACACAGGATAAAGTGTGTGACTTCAGAAGGATTACTTCGAAGGAGATTAAATACCAAATTGATATGTCTTGCAGTTTTCATTTTACAGCACAAGTCCCGATACTTTTTTATCACACCCTGTGTGTGTGTATGTGTGTGTGTGTGTACGTGCACATATACATACATACGTACATAGATAGATAGATAGATAGATAGATAGATAGATAGATAGATAGATAGATATAATGTTTGTGTTTTTGATAAGTTTGCTTTGTTACCCCACAGTTTCTGGTTGGATCCTACTGCTTGGCACTTTCTGTAAGTGTTCTTTGTACTGAAAGTGTTCGTACTGCAAAGGATTGTGTGCGGATTTAGTAGACAAAAACTGAAAGAAGTCCGTCGTATATATATGTGCGCATGCACTCATGCATGCATGTATGTATCTATCTATCTATCTATCGATACACACACACACACACACATGCACACACACACACACACGCATGCACACACACATACATGCACACGCACACGCTAAAACCACAATGTTTTGAATGAAGCCCATCGTGTCTATAATGACAATAAGCAATCAGTTTAGAGTTGCTGTGGCAGCTGGACACAGAGTTATTTATGAAGATCTAAGAATACGCCAAAGTTTGTGCAAATTTTGTTCGTGTTATGCTCAATGACGAGCATCCTGGTGACCAACTATTTGGCGAAAATAGGCCTCAAAACTAGCACTCACCCACCCACCTCTACAGTCCAGACCTTGATGCCTATGACTTTTGGTTGTTCCCCAAGCTGAAGGAGAATCTCAAAGGCAATCAATTTGAATTTGAAGAAGGTTGTGACAGGAGTCCTGAACACCTGTGGAGACGCGTGGCTTAGTGGTTAGGTTGTTGGACTCACGATCGTAAGATTTTGGTTTCGAATCCTTGGACCGGACGACGTGTTGTGTTCTTGTGCAAAGCACTTCATTTCCCGTTGCTCCAGTTCACTTAGCTGGCAAAAATGAGTAATCCTGCGACACGCCGGTATCCTGTCCATGTGGGAGAATTTATACTCCATGGAAACCGAGGAATCGGTCCTTATGAGTTCACATAACTCGAGAAGGTGACTTTTACATTATTTTTTTTTTTACCCTGGATACCTTTACTTTAGAAGGGGCCTTCACAGTGTGGCTGGGGCGCTGCAAATACATTGAAGTCAAAAGATCTTATTCTCAATCTACTAATATAAACTCGACTCACCATTTCCGATTAACATTGAAACCACACGTCTTATTCTTCTTGCAGACACTAGATCCTCCTGTCTCTTTAGTTGGAGTTACTCCATCTTTTGTAACGCTAAGATAGTCTCCTTTAATTTTGAAAACTGCCCTCATCAAAAACACCTCTCAAGTAAGTGGTATACAAATAGCACACACACAAGCAAACAATAAAACAAACATACACACACACGCGCACACACACATGCACACAAAAACACACACACACACACACACACACACACATACACAAGCAAGCGAAAAAACAAACACACACACACATACATTCTTTAACTAGCTGTTAGCATTAGAAAAACTGCTTCTAACAGTCTTGTTGATAATGTCACATTTGTTGCCTGCTTAGCTTCAACACTGCACACACACGCACACACAAACACACACACACACACACACACACATTCACAAAACACAATTTCTCTGAAACTCCCCTCTGTTCCAACCGTCACCCATGAACCTACAGTCATCAATTGTGAGAGTTACTGGCGAGCATTGCGAAGTCGGGGTCCTAATAAATACAGTGTATTACAGTATTATGAAGTACCGCAAAACACACAGAAGGAGGTCCCTTCCATTGATAACGAACTAGCAATCTTACCTCTGTCTCTCTCTGTCTCTCTCGGCTTCCCTCTCTATCTCTTGCTCTCTTCTTCGCTCCTTCTCTTTCTCTCTTTCTCACACGCACAAACACACACGCTCGTGCATACACAAGCACTCACACACGGTCCCTTCTTGGTAAATACTACAGCTGACACTCTCTCAGATCAGCGCTGTTAACTGACTCCAAGATAAAACGGACACATTAGGCAGTATATCATAATAATGCAAAAAGTGAGAGGGTCATAGTTGAAAATTTTTTGATGATAGCTCGGTATAATTTGGACTGAACTGGGGCTAAATACAAGCGGCAACGTCTCCGATCGTTAAAATTCAACAAGTATGGCTCCAGAACTAAACCATATATCTCTAAATTTGTAAATATTTCTCTCTACAGAGATATACCTAATTCTATGGAAACACACTACAGAGTATTTCATTCCCTCGAATGGTCGCTTATCTGTTTCACCTACTTGTTTTCACGCTCCTCCTTAGTAAACTTTAATTTAGCTTCTTTGCAACAAGATCTAATGGCAACCTCGGTTATGTTCCAATACTGATTTCAGTTTACTACAATGGGCTTCTCGCTACTTATTCTAACACAGTTTTACAGGATTAATGTAAAGCATCACTCCTCCTTGAGCTTCTGCACACAGGCGTCATCTACAACTTAGATACTTAGCAAAAGAGGTTCACTTCTAATGAACTGATTCTCAAACCGACAAATAACAGATCCACCCGAAATAGTATTGAGATTTTTGGCACCCCTTCATCTGTTTATTAATGAGAAGACAGAATAAACGCTACATCCATATAAGTTTCCTTCCTTCATCGAGGTGTTTGACATATTTACGAAAGTGGAAACCATCTTAATTTTATTAAACTTAGGAATGTGCCTACGCCCTTTTCAAACTCTCACCAGCAGAGCATACTCACCCACCCTCTATGAGAAAAACTGTTCTAATGGATACATTGCATTCTCGTCTTCTTAAAATAAATCAAAACAGATGATTAACACTCAATTAATATCATTGAAGTATCTAAAAACTCTACATCACACAATGTATGATAACTGCTCGCGATAATTATACGTTTATGAAATACTATTAAAACTTATCCAAGGTTTTTTTCTCTCCCAGTCAGAGAAATTCTTCTCATCTGACCAGATATTGACCCTCTGAGTAAAACCTACATTAAAGTATTGATCACACACCTGAAACAGTGCTGCAGCTAAATGGGCATTCAAAGAAAGCAATCTGACTCATTGACATTGATTCACTGATCAACACATTTCAATCACTAGTTCACAAGCACACGGTCTCCTCTATCTTCCTTCCACTATCGATATTACAACTAAATTTGCTTTAGTTATTCACAAACTTCTTTCTAAACATGTACGTTTCTCTGTGTATTATTTTTTTCGTCGTCCTCTACTATATCTCAGTCCTTCGGTTTTCCCTCGGCTCCAGTCCTTTAGCAGAAGTGAGGCTATCGAAACAGAGTTTAGAACATAAAAAGAGGTTAAAGGTCAAGATTTCTTCTTCCATCTCCTACCTTATTCCACCAGCCACAGCAACCCTACAAAATATCATAAGTACTGCTTATCCTTCTCTGTCTAAAATGTTAAAAATCTCTCCCTGATTACGTTTCTTACCTTGTTTCTTTTCTTTTTTCTCCTGCTGATAGAGATTGACAGATATTTAAATTAAACATGAATCTACAGGGATGTATACTGATCATCAACAAAATCAATCTCAGTAATATAGAAGGTGTTTTCAATAGACATAAACTCTGTTTCCTCTCCATTTATAAATTCAAGAGCATATACAGATATTGTGAAAACATAAAAACATCTGATGAGTCCAGAACAGACAATTCCTGGAACTTATTCTATACATTTTTGAGGATTTTTTTCAGTCATGGTACGAGTCGCTCTGCTAGTTCCTATTTTGCTAAATAGCTATGCTACATACATAATAATTTTAAATTCATATGAAATGGAACAATATTGGGTATAGAAACGATGTTTGTT
>NC_142928.1:105684359-105709532 GCF_046866305.1 Octopus bimaculoides
CAGTTTTCTTTTCTTTCAAATATGTTTTAGAAACTGTCATTACGAATTTTTAAAAAGCAGACATTTAATTTATATTTGTCGGACTTTGGGAATAACTGTCTAACATAAATTGGAATTTCTCGGGGTTTTTTTCCACATTTTATAGTAACCCATATTTCAAAACACTCGCGAGCAGGCTTTTTTAAAAACTTCTTAATCCATGTTTTTAAAATGTCTACCCATCCCCTAATCGTAACTTCGGAACACAAGCTCATTGCCTGTTTTTTTTGTTTTGTTTTTTGTTTTGTTTTGTTTTTTGTCATATTGGTATATTCAACATTTTGAAACATTCATAATCAGTATTTTTACAGAAAAAAAAATTGGAAAAGCTATCATGCACAAATTGGAATTTCTCTTTTTCTTTTTTAGATTTTAAATAGTGAAAATTAAAATGAAGTAAGAAATTCTTTTCTCTGAAAATACATAATACAAATTTTTCAAAATGTGAACTATAATAACATTGAAGATATGTTGTGCAACATACTTAGGACAACCAAACTCAGCTTACAGTTAGATGAGTCTCCTTTTGCCAAACAATAAAAGTATGTTTCTTGCTTGTGCTTGTTTCGTCAAAGATTAAAATTTGATTCAAGAGCTACTGTTTGTAAGACAACTAGAAACAGTTACAAAACAGGAGTCGGTATTTCGTATTTGAACAATAGATGGAACACCATTAATGGTAGATTGTCATCGCTGCTTCATCAGCTTTTTGAAAAAGTTATACCTGGCATATTTTCAGCATACTCTGTAACGCACAACCAACATCTGGTTGCGTATAACCTAAATGGCAAACTTAAAAACAAGTCGTTGAGCACTGTAATCAAAGCAGGAAATAAAATAAATTCACTACTGGTTCAGCAGCTCTTTTGCTGAGAAAGATTTTGAACATTTGTTGTTGCACACAGAAGTTCAGTGGCTGTCAAAGGGAAACTCACAAAAATTTTCTACTCAGGTGTTGAATTTTTTCAAGACTCTTACTTTGTTCTTTGTGATGAACCAAGAAACATCAAGCATGACACTGCTTATTAGACAGATATTTCACAAAGTTCAATGACGTCGATTTGCAACTGCAAATGCGGTTAAACTTTACCAAAGCAAAATCAGCCCTCTCCACGTTTCTCTCCAGGTTACAGTTATTCAAATGTAACATAAACCATCATGATTTCTTCCAGTTTCCGAGCCTCTCTGAATTGGAGAAGAAAAAGCGCATACCATATGATAACATTCAAGTGTATTGTTCACACCTGGATGAGCTGCACAGAGACATGTCTGACAGCTCTCGGGATATTTACTTTTGATTGAAATACCAGTCTGGGTAATTCCTAGCTATCAGTAATGAGGAAACATAAATAGTGGTGAAAAACCTAGTTTCACTTTGAAATGACACTGAGTTGAGATCAAAGTTCAAAAAATCAAGTCAGGATTTTTTAATGCAAAAGGACATTTCTGACTGCTACCTTGCACTGTGGAACAAGGTGACGATGTAATTTATTGCCTTCCCAACATCATAATCTCTAGAGCGGGGCTTTTGTGCAGTTGCTCGGATTCTTTGCTTCGGCAAAGAAACCTACTGGAAACTACTGAACACGGGGATTTAAGACTACTTCTTAGTACGTCTCAGCCTTACGTGGAGATGCTGATATCCTTGCACAATGTACATCCATCGCATTAAAACTATGAAAACAGCGTAGTTACAGGTGAAATATAAATTTACTCTTTCATATTGTCAAAACAGCAACTTAATTAGGTTAAGTTTTATTTGTGAAAAACAGTTGTTTTGAATACGCAGTAGAAAGTTGCCTATGTTTGTGGTGATGTTTTGGGGTGCAAAGAATGTGGCCTGGACGCCAAGGGGGCGCAAGTCCGAAAATGTTTAATTTAGAAGAATACAGTTTCTAAATCCATCATAAATTTTCTAAGTCGTCTTCTTTTCATATTTCGGTTGAAATGATGTTGGTGAATGTTTTACTTTCTTTCATTGTTAGTAAGATAAACGTTTAGATGTAACCACTAGAATTTCATTGTTGACCGATGCGATATGAGTCGCGTGTTTACTTCTGTTGCCAGAAGAGTGTATGTTGATTTTGTGTTAATTTTAGTATTGCTTTGTGCTATAAGTATTGTTTCATTCAGTTATCATCTATTTTTCCGATGAATTCTGTATAGCATAGAAATGTTGCCCACTGTTTTCCGATAAAGTTTATTTCTACATTATAGTACCTAGTAATTGTTCTTTATTATAACTACATAATGAACTGGCTTGGTAGGAAGCGGGGAAGAGAACGTCATATCTATTTGACCAATATAACAGAGTTATGAATTTTACAAGTTTGCAATTTGAATTTATAAGTTACAGTAGTCAATAGTAGTTTGTTTGAGGATTTACGCGTTTGTCGTTTCTTATTGATAAGACGGTTTTAATTTTAGTGCTTAATGGGATAATATTAAATGTATACTATCTGTGGATAGATCTATATCGCAATTTTAAGAGAATATAGAAAGTGGAGATAATTATCGTAATTCAGAAAAGTTATCTTCAGTTAATTAATATCAAGGTTATTTCCAGTACTTTATGCCTCTTACACAAACTGATTTCTTGCACTGTTAAATCTCCTCGTATTTTATACACTAGTGAAAGGGAACTGGCGCGACTCGCTGTGATGGTGACGTGGCTTTTTCACCTAGTAACGCAATGACCTCTTACAGTAAGGTTTCACGCCTTAACTTCGATTTGAATATTAAGTTTTGCTCAAAACCATGGATTTGTAGAAGTGTATAGTCGAAAGAATAAATTCCGGTACGTGCCTTCAATTGATATTATTGATCCTGAAGCGATGAAAGCGGAGACTCCCTGGAAATAATTTGGACACAGCACACAGCTGGTGTATTGAAAGGCAATTAATCGAGCACCCAACTGTTTCTGCTAATCCGCTATCTTCAACAGTATTAATAAATATCTTTTACGGTGTTACAGGCTAAAAAAAAAATTAAAGAAGTATAATCTATTCCAGTATTATTAGTATTTATTTTATTGGCTCCTGAGAGATGGCATCTTTTGTCAACCCCGGTGAGATTTAAACTTGGAATATAAGGGGACAGAAAATAGATACTGCAAGGTTATAAAACTGACACTCATAGCCAATCTATTTCTAACAGTTTTAATAACGGTTTCAAAATCAGGCATAAAGTGATTCTAAGGAAGAGAGCTAATCAATTACCATCGACCCAAATACTTAAGTGATATTTTTTTTTTATTTACTCCCCGAGAGAATGAAAGCTAAAGTTCAACTCGGCAGAATTTGAACTCAAAATGTAAGGAATTGAAAGAAATACCGCTAAACATTTGTCCTGTGTGCTCAGAGTTAATAATAAAACCAAAATATAAAATAACTTACTGTAATATTTTCGTTGAAATAGAAGTGTCCGTCTTCGTTTTTAACCAAATCCGATTCAAAGGCTACACCTTGAATAAACAAATTGTCTCTTAAAAGACAAACAGTGGCGCGCAATATGAATGAGATGAACAGGTTGTTGTGGATGGTGTTGCGATGATTATGTAACTTCCTGGAAGTAAAACAATTTGCATTAGATGACTCAAACAGTGCAAAAATTGTAGTAGTAGTAGTAGTAGTAGTAGTAGTAGTAGTAGTAGTAGTGACAGCAACACTAGTGGTAGACAAGCCAATAAGGGAATATCAAGCCAAGACACAGGAAATTTCTTGCACGCAGGCGAAATTTCGCCTGCAAATTTTAAAATGGCACGTTCACAAATTTCTCTAAAACCCAATGAAAAAGAACATTTAAGACACAACATCACCATATCAGCTTAGTTTTTAATAAAAGTTTTATATTAAAAAAACTATTAATTTGCTTTCAACATTCTTTAAACAATGATGGAAATTGGATGATAGGAGGGATACGCGGGGGTATGGCGTATACCTATTACTCAATATCCAGTATTTATAGTTTGTTTTTTGTTGATTTTTCGTATGTTGAATGTCTACCAATAGAGGTTTTTAGTACAGCTATCTTTTGTCAAGTTTCTCTCAATAAAAATTTATTTGTTTATTTATTATATTTATTATTATATACTTGCATAAGTCAGCGAGATGACAGAATCGTTAGCGAGTCGGACAACATACTTAGTGGCATTTCTTCCGGCTCTTTACGGTCTGAATTCAAATTCAGGTCTCTTTTACCTTTCGATAGAATAAAGTAGCGGTCAAGTTCTGGAGTCAGTGTAATCGACTAACCTCCACTCACAAAATTTGAAGCAATTATTATATGCTTGCATAATTTATTCATTTCTCGTGTCAGAACACAACATTGGTTTATGTGCATTATCAAATACAATAAGAGCAGCTCAGTATTCTGGTTGAACCGTTGGAAGAGAGGGGATAGGAGCGACTTCTGGATAGCTTTGTGACTGATGAAGTAAGGTAATGTAAAGTCAAGTTGAATGTAGCCGTATCAATGGGTTTCACATCTAAACACCCATGCATTGGAGAGAGTGGGCAGAGATTTTGTATTTTGCATTCTATTATTCATTGTTAACATTAAATCATTAGATATTCAAACACAAAATTTACCTATAGTGATATGGGTATGTATTCCACTGCAGAACAAAATAGAAAAAGCATGAAATTTTAAAGAAGTAATCGCGTTAGTGTGTTAACCGTGACCACCTGCCTGGTCGTAATCCTACTGATACGAAACGCTTATATCAATATCAGTGAGGTTACTGGATATGGCGAAGGGAGATAGGTGTTAATCTACTGTTCTACATCATCAATCATCATGCCTCAGCTCTAAGGATGTGAATATTCACTAACATGATAGTAATACCCTTGGAACATACTTCTCCCTCGGTTAAATCTTATGAACTTTTTGACAGGTAGTTTTGCAGTAAACGGTTTCACCGTGGGTTAATTTACAGTATTTATTTTCGGCACAAAACCTTATAGGTAATAACTTCTGTTGTAAACAGGTTTGAAGTCAGGTATCTTTGACGTGATATTTTAAGTAACAACAAATTCATCAGTTATTTTTCTATTTACAGTATAGTTCGCAGTCTCCTTGTTGGGAATGAAGAGTCTTGTTTATCAAATTAGAAAGAAAAGACAATGACAGTAATGTCGTAAGTTAACCCATAACTTCTTTTAATTCTTCAATTAGCTCGTAGACTTCGTTACTTTTTTTGTCTCATGTAACAAAAATGGTAGATGTTTCTGATGAGGAGACAACAAACTCTGATGTAACTTCAAAATATCTCTGATCTTTCACTTGTTTCAGTCCTTGATATCGAAGATTGGCGTACCAAATTAAATACGAAATACTCTCAGGATCGAATACTTATATCATAACCACTAGTCGTTACCCGGCGCCATACTGTCGAGTAACGACTTTCTCAAGATGAAATAAATCCTTCAGTATAAGCTTATTGCAATGATCACATTGAATTATTAAACAGCAACACTAATCATCGAAATTTGGTTTGGAGAACAACGACATTGTAGTTAGAGCATGGTAGTTTGTCAAAGCCCATTTCTTGCCAAGTCATTGAAGGGCTTCAAATGAAATCAACAAGTTGATTAGACTAAGTCATCAGGACTTCAAAAATCTTATCAACGGCAGAACAAAAGTTGTCACCAATATATTTATAGTTCAGTATTATTTACCAACTAGGATAATCAAAGCATAAAATACAGATTTACCTGAAGTATATCATAATAAATATTGCAACAAGCAAAGAAAATAGCGATGTGCTGTATCCGACATTGTAGATAATCCGCCAGGTTTGCATGTGTTCCTGAAATTAAAAATTGCTAATGTAATTTATAGAGAGAAATAAATATCTACTAGCGTGGACAAAGTGTTTGTGTGAATCAGGTAATGTGATCGAGTTTAAAGCTTTCTATCTCAAATGTACTATTGGAGTTTTGCTGAATCTTATGTGCTGAACATGCCGTGCCCATGCATCAGAAACGGGGACAAAATGTTTTAGAAGAGCTTACATCATCATCATCATCATCATCATCATTATCACCACCACCACCACCATCATCAAGTCGAGGCCGAGAGGACAGCTAAGGCTATCATGACGTCCCGCCTTTCAGTAACAAAATAGTGTCGTCTACTTGCTATCCCTATTCATGAAGAGTATTCCTGGACGAAAGGTCAGTTTGTCGCAAGGTTAGCGCCTATCTGCTGGTACTCAGTTTTAGTTGTGTGAACTGGAGCAACGTGAAATGACGTAACTTGCTCAAGGACTCAATGCACTACCCGATTCGGAAATCGACATACAACCATCGTAAGCCCAACATTATTACAAGGCCATCAGCCTTTACGTCTGACTCCTATCCAGGAGATTTGTATCCCGATGACGTGCCCCACGTCATCGGATATTAGTTTTATAAAAGCTTAAAGTAAAGAAGAGAACCTCTATGCGATTTCTCATCATGCTTGAAATAGCAATCAAACCTCCTACAAGCTCATCTGGCCATTTTAGTGGGGGAAAGAGAAGAATGCATTAGGAGAATGCCATTCTGAATGTCTCTAAATCTGTGATTGTCACAAGTGGAATAACTCTGATGATAGGTCAGCACCATCTTGCTTGGTGTAAGGCAGTAACTCTGGCCTAAGGCTGTAACAATAATAGTTTCGGGGATTTGTACAAGGGTTAATTCAAATATCAATTCTTACTACATAGGCATGGCTGTGTGGTAAGATTCCTAATTCCCAACCACATTGTTCCACGTTCAGTCCCATTGCATGGCACCTTGGGCAAGTGATATCTACTATAGCCTCGGGCCGACCAAAATCTTTTGAGTGGATTTAGTAGACGGAAACTGAAAAGAAGCCCGTCGTATATATGTGTGTGTGTGTGTGTGTGTGTGTGTGTGTTGTGTCTTTGTTTGTCTCCACCACTACCGCTTGACAACCGATGTTGGTGTGCTTGTCCCTGTAAACTAGCGGTTCGGCAATATAGACCGATAGAATAAATACTGGGCTTACAAAGGATAAGTTCTGGGATGGAGTTGTTCGACAAAAAGCCTTTAAGGCAGTGCTCCAGCATGGCCGCAGTCAAATGACTGAAGCGTGTAAAAGAATGAAAGAATAAATGACCGGAGTATAAGACAAACTCTGGCAAAAAACACAACCTTATTTTACAAGTATGTTTAGTGGAGAAAATAATTTTTTCATGTTTCGTCATGCATTTACTTAAAGATTTACTAAAGTAGTTTTGCTGGAGGAAAGGTATGATTCTGGGCAAGTAAATACAATACAGTGACAGTATTCTGGAATAAAATATGAAACTAAATATTTATCCTAAACTAAATTTAGGCGCAGGTGTGGCTGTGTGATAAGAAGCTTGCTTTTCAACCACAGGATTCTGGGCTCAGTGCCACTACGTAGCAACTTGGGCAAGTGTCTTCTACTATAGCCTTGGGTCGAGCAAAGTCTTGTGAGTGGATTTTGTAGAGGAAACTGAAAGAAGACTGTCGTGTGTGTGTGTGTGTGTATGTGTCTCTGTCTGTGTTTGCCCCCCCCCCTCCCCATAACTTAGCGATTCGGCAAAAGAGTCCGGTAGAATAAGTACCAGGCTTTAAAAACAAGAACTGGAGTCGATACATTCGACTAAAATTTCTTCAGGGCGATGCCCCAGCATGACCACAGACTAAGGACTGGAACACGTAAATAATAAAAGATAGAAGATACGTTATGAGACTGCCGTATCTCAGGTTTATCTAGATCAACTGTATAGATGTTTATGCTTTTGTCAAGAGAATTACCATACAGAATGTAAAACTCGTATTTCTGGTTGTGATGTTTTATGTATTCGCTATTGGCAACCAGCGTGGTGCGCCACCGCTATGAATTTGTTATCATTCACTCATTGCAAACAGGTGGATCAAAGTTTGTTACCATTTCATTCATCTTTCTCGGAGAATTTTTCATTTAGATATCGAAAAAATGTTCCTTAAATATAAACTGAATCATTAAATAATGTAAGATATATATTAGTTTCAAAATTTTGGTACAAGGCCAGCAATTTCGAGGAAGGGGAGTAAGTCGATTAAATCGACCACCAGTGTTCTACTGGTACTTATTTATCGACTCCGAAAGCATGAAAGGCAAAATCAGCCTCAGCGGAGTTTAAACTCAAAACGTAAAGACGGACGAAAAGCTGCTAAGAATTTTTCTCCTGTGCTTTAAAGATTCTGCCAGTTCACCGCCCTAAGGTAAGAGGTACATTAAATGTGGATTATATATTGTTGGGGAAGGAAGTATAATGAGATGATGTGACCTCGCCACACCACTGCCAACGAACAAACAATTTTTCGAAAGTTCATTCTAACACACTGTTTACTTTGGTTTGTTTTCAATATTTAATTATTTGAAGGTGGTGAGCCAAATGCTTACTCTTCAACTCTTTTATTTGCTTCCGTCATTTGAATGCGGCCATGCTGGTGCACCACCTGTAGTCGAACAAATCGACCCCAGGACTTATTCTTTGTAAGCCTAGTACTTATTTTATCGGTAACTTTTGCCGAACTGCTAAGTTACGGGGACGTAAACACACCAACATCGGCTGTCAAGCCATGGTGTGGGGACAAACACTGACACACAGTTAATATATATATATATATATATATATATATATATATATAACAATATATTATAAATTAACTACCAACAAAAATAATTGGTAAGCTAACTTAAAAAAATCATCACCAAAATAGCAGAAAAAAACGACAGTGAAGATATGCAGACTCTTCAAGAATCGATCCTTTTGGTTATATAAATAATAATAAAGGAGTTATGACGCAAAAACGTATAAATTCAAAAGAACATATTTATCTTCTTCAATATATATTTCAGTATAAAGAATTCATTAAGATGCTTAAATCAAAGTTTCTTTACACATCATTCAGGAACAGATATAACATCAGAAAAAATACATTCCGTTTAAAAACACAAACCGTTCATGGCGAAAAAATTTCGCAACTATTTGAAGGTGTTGAGCCAAATGCTTACTCTTCAACTCTTTTATTTGCTTCCGTCATTTGAATGCGATAATTGTGAAATTGTTTCGCCATGAACGGTTTGTGTTTTTAAACGGAATGTATTTTATCTGATGTTATATCTGTTCCTGAATGATGTGTAAAGAAACTTTGATTTAAGCATCTTAATGAATTCTTTATACTGAAATATATATTGAAGAAGATAAATATGTTCTTTTGAATTTATACGTTTTTGCTTCGTAACTCCTTTATTATTATTTATATATATATATATATATATATATATATATATATATATATATATATATATATATATATACGACGGGCTTCTTTCAGTTTCCGTCTACCAAATCCACTCACAAGGCTTTGGTCGGCCCGTGGCTATAGTAGAAGACACTTGCCCAAGGCGCCACGCAGTGGAACTGAACCCGGAACCATGTGGTTGAGAGGCAAGCTTCTTACCACACAGCCACTCCCGCGCCTAGCGGCATTTCTTCCGTGTACACGTTCTGAGTTCAAATTCCACCAAGATTGGCTTTTCTTTTCATCCTTTCGAAGTTGATGTAATTGACTAAGCTCCTCCTCCAAACCTGCTGGCCTTGTGTCAAAACTTTTAGCTATTTGTATCAATTATTGTTATCAAACGGGCTTATGTCCATCCCACTCTTTAGCCTACAACATTCCGTCTCCCATTTGCAACAGGGCCGCATTAGACGCATGGCAATTTCTTTGATACATTTAAAAATGCAAACACAATGTGTCTTATACGCCAGCAAAAACCGTAATCTAATTTAAGATTAGAAATGCAGAAAAGGTTTTTTCTGTCTTGCATTTGAATGATGTCGTAGAGAAGGCAGAAAACTGGTTCGCGGTATCTGAATCGAGTTCATGCTGGAACAATTCTTTCAGTCTGGAATTTGGTCAGAATGTTCACGTGCCATACATCGTTCAATACTTTGTTATTTTTTTAGTGCAACAGCTTTGCTTTTGCCCTACTTATCTAGGGAGTATCTATTTGCAACATAGTAATGTCAATGTTTTTGGAATCGCGTAAAGAATGTCAAGACGAATGTATGGAAAAGTAAAGCGTTCTAATTTTAGGAATAATGTTTGTGTTTGTGTGGAGAGGGAGAAAGACAGAGGAGAGAGAGAGAGAGAGAGAGAGAGAGAGAGAGAGAGAGAGAGTGAGAGAGAGAGAGAGAGTGAGAGAGAGAGAGAGAAAGAGAGAGAGATAAGTTCATATAACAGCATTTCTTTTATTCTTTTATTTGTTTCAATCATTTGATTGTGGCTATGTTTGAGCAGCACTTTTAATCGAAGAAATTGACCCCAGACTTAGCACTTATTCTATCGATCTCTTTTGCCGAACCGCTACGATACGGAGACTTAAACACAGCAACATCGGTTGTCAAGCGATGGTGGTGGAACAAACATAAACACGCATACGTATACATACATATATATATATATATATATATATATATATATATATATATATATATATATATATATACGACAGGCTTCTTTGTTTCCGTCTACCAAAACTACTCACAAGGATTTGATCGGCCCGAGGCTACAGTAGAAGATGCCATGCAGTGGGACTGAACCCGGAACCATGTGGTTGGGAAGCAGTTTTCTTACCATACAGCCTCCCCCTTTTTATTTTTAATCGAAATTTACAAAAAATTTCTATTTCTCATATTGAAACAAGCCTACACACACACACACACACACACACACACACACTCTCTCTCACACGTACTCATACAAACACACACACACACGTACACACACGCAGACACGCACACAAGTGCGTAAAGATGTTTGTGTGCGTGTGTGTGTGTGTGTGTGAGAGAGAGAGAGAGACAGAGACAGAGACAGACAGACAGACAGAGAGAGTTACTATATATATGCTTTTGTGAGTATATATATATATGTATATGTATGTATGCACGCATGTATGTATGCATGTATGTATGTATGTATGCATGTAGGCATGTGTGTATGCATGTATGTATAAAAGTACCCGCGCATAACACAGGCATTTTGTAGGGACAGAATGACTGGGAAAGAAACACATACACACAGTGATTTTAATGTTTTGTGTTTGTGCTTACGTGTGTGCGTATATGTGTGTATGAATGAGTGTGTTGTATATGCGGGTGTGTGCGTATGCGTATGTGTGTATGCATGTGTGTGTGTGTTTATGTTTGTTCGCTTGTGTCCGAATGAGTGGGTGTCGGTGCGTGTGCATGCGTGTGTGCTTAAATATTTATTTGTATTTGCACTAAGATGCACTGGGCGTGTATATTTTTGAGTATATAAAATAAGACCTCACCCTTACAAACGTAGGCACCTCTCCACTTCTGTCGAAGCATTCAGAAAAGTTCGTCCAACCTTTTGTGATGTTGCCATCGGATCCATCTCTCGGGCTCCAATTTCCATTGAGTAAACAAAGTCTTGTAGCAAATCCTAAATGACAAGACTTCAGTTAAATACAAATATTGCGAATATAAATAAACAGAAATTGAGAGAGATATATATTTAGACACACACACACACACACACACACACACACATTCATACATATGTTATATATATATATATATATATATATATATATATATATATATATATGTAAGTATATATATTTTCACTCGTGCGGTACCTTGCAAGTTTACTTTGTTATAAATATGTATATATATATATATATATATATATATGAGCGAACTTTAGGTTGGTTAAAATATGTTTGTGACAAACATATTTTAACTCACACAAAGTTCGCTTATGCCTAAACCCGGAGTTACATTGCTGGGAACCAAACTTCTTACCACACAGCCAAATGAAAACGACCTAAGGGTAGCAAGTGGCATGCATTTAAATAACGAAGACGAACGAGGGTTTATACACACGTACACACATACATCTGATTTGCTTAAAAGCCTAGAAATGCTCGTAGTCTCCAAGACAGAGCATAGCAAACAACTGCTTCGCATTCTCCAAATACACTCAATTATAGATACAATGAAAATTTGTAAAACATTTCAAAGTTTTTCCATTTTACTTTCCTGGAATGAACAAGTGCTCACCATGGCATGTGTATATGGCAAACGCTCATACACGCAAACAGTAATGGCGACGTGCACACCCATTCTAGACTATGAGTGCAATTTTGTTTTATGCATGCACCTACTACATGCATACAATAACTCATTCACAAATCCAAGGAATTATCATGTTTCAAACAAAAGAGCCTTGTCATTTTGAGAGCCACCGGCGCGAAGGGAAGACGTGAATTAAACCTTATAAAATACCTGCATCCATACACACACAAGCACACACGTGTGCGCGCGTTTATGCACACGCACATACAGATATTCATACATAAGTACATTCATGCACTCAAATACACATGTAGAAAATGATAGAGAAATATATGCATATATGCATACATGCCTATACAGGCATAAGTCTGTCTTTCTCTCCACACACGCACATGTACAGAGACAGGTGTGTGTGTTGGTGTGTATGTGTGTGTGTGTGTGTGTGTGTGTGCGTGTGTGTGTGTGTGCGTGTGTGTGTGTGTATGTATGGCGAGTAAGAGAGCAGTGTACATAGATATACAGACATATCATTTAAATAAATAGAATACGTATAATTTTTTTATGCTTTGTCTATATATATATATATATATATATATATATTTATTTATTCATATCGGTCATAACGTTTCCAAGAGCAGACATTAACGAGTCCTTAGTACTGTAGGCATTCTTCTTGCTCCCACTCTCAACAGTACCCCGCACATGTTTTAGTACAGAGAGTATAAACCAAGAGAGCTAGGTGGCCAAATGTCAAGGGTAGTATGATCATGAAACTTTTCAGCCACTCACTCCTAGTAGGCAGTGTGTGAGGGAGCATAATCTGGCTGGAACATGTACGGCCTAAATCGAGCAACTTTCTCGATCTGGGTTTCACAACCGTCTCTGTCTCCATTTACTCGATGTAGACTACCGCAGTGACCCTAGGACCTCGTAGGGAAAAAGTAAGGAAATGGCCTTCATTGCACACGACATCCAAGACCACCATAGATTATGGAAACTTGATGTACATAACAGTGAGGTCTCTAGTGGGGCTGATGCAGAGTCATCTGTCATTCCTCCTGTTCACTTTTTAATCTTGGGCAAAGTTCTTATCATCTGAGAAGAACCAGGGCATGTTGGGTTCCTCACGGTATGTCTCTTTTTATATGTGACTAAATGTTTTTGCATTGAGTGTAATGTATATTTAACCAGTTACAAATTATTTGAGTTATGTTTTTAAATAAAGAAAATAAAGGAGGAAGAGGCGTTTAAATATAAGCAAAGGTGACAGAAGTTTATATGGTTGACTGTTATTGGCCAAAATGTAATATGAAGGTCACTGTACAATTATAAAAAAAATTCTCAAAAGGTGATTGGCCTTGTACCAGCAATTTACTTTGGAGAACTTTCACATAAAGCTTTAATAAAGAATGATTGTGGGAGTAAAATAAATTTCACTGATATTTTGGTGGAGGCTAGTAGTTGTCAGTTTAAGCATCTCTGAACTTATCGTGGACTTGATATACCCATTGACAAGGATATATCAGACTGGTTATTTCTGCAAGTTTTGCATAATGGTAGACTGAATATGTTCTGGGGAAAAAACTGTACAATGTATCGACTCACTGAATAACGCTCAGCAAGTTAACGTCGTTCACAACAACCACTGATCAATCTTTATAGAATGCGAACATCTCTATCCAAACGATTCCTATATTCAATCCGTTGAGTCGATTCGGACGCCTGTCAACCAGCGAAAAAATTCCTGATGCCAATTCTTGTTCTCTGCTATATGTACCACTTATGCTATATAAAGAATACGACCTTTAAGAACGAATTCCACGTAGACTCTCTTTTGAGAGACGTCAGCTGATTGCTCCCAATGTATGCCTATGCATCAGTAACTAACTAAAACAGGATCTGCCAAGATCTCTGCAGAGGGGCTGCTAACAACAGATAAATTTACTGACCAATAAATAATAACTCTCCCAACCACAAGGGAAGAATTTGTTCAAATTTTAGGGATAACTCTATTGCCTTTTCGCCCATATTAATCATTTAGCTAATTAATTATCTTTTTACTATGGGTGTAACTTAAATTAATTAAAATTCCTTGGTGCACTGCTTTAAATATGTTAGCATGCACTTTACAATATCCTTTTCATGTAGCAGGCACCTCCCAGCATTCCCTCAGTAATTCTCTTCATATCAAACAGGCTTGGTAACTTTTGTTAGCAAAAAAAAAAGAGTTAATTAATTTGCATATGGATGAAAAAATAAATGAGTGTATTTATGAAGAAAAGGATGGATCGATGGATTAATGGATAACTAATTAAACAATTAATATATATGCCCATAAGAATTAGCAGGTATTAGAGAAATTAATATAAGCAACTTACTCTTATCCGTGAACTTGTGGATGTACGTGGGACAGCGTTGCCTGGCTAGGCTCCCGGCACTTGTGTAATTCCAGCATAGAACATTGTCGAAGGTAATGTTACAGAATATACCTACGTTGATAATGATAATGAGTATAATAAGGAGGATTCTGATAATTCTAAGACAAAATATAACAGTGTGTATGTATGTATGTATCTATGTATATTATATATATATATATATATATATATATATATATATATATATATATATATATATATATATATATATATATATATATGTATGTATATATATATATATATATATATATATATATATATATATATATATATATATATATATATATATATATATATATATATATATATATATATATATATATATATATATATATATATATATATATATATATATATATATATATATATATATATATATATATATATATATATATATATATATATATATATATATATATATGTATATATATATATATGTACATACAGAACATTTAGAAAATGACACATTCTATTTATTCAAATGGTATGTACGTATATCCATATATAGATCTGTCACTCTGTCACACTCACTCCCCATATATATATATATATATATATATATATATATATATATATATATATATATATATATATATACAGTAATAACTATAATAATATATTATAATAATATATATTCTCCGATTTAAAGCGACAAACACATTGACTGGTTTGCTTATGTATGTATACATGTATATATTTATATATTATTTATATTATATATATATATGCACGCATATACGTATTTGTATTCATAGCTATATGTTTCTATCTCTTTCTATATATGCGTGTGTGTGTGTGTCTATGTGTGTTTGTATGTACATAAGTATGAATAACTGCACGTGCGCACACGTGTGTGCTTGCGTGTGTATGGATGCAGGTATTTTTTTATGGTTTAATTCATTTCTTTCCTTCGCGCCGGTGGCTCTCAAATTGACAAGGCTCTTTTGTTTGAAACATGACAATTCCTGGGATTTGTGAATGAGTTATTGTATGCATGTACTAGGTGCATGCATAAAGCAAACTTGTACTCCTGGTCTAGAATGGGTGTGCACGTCGCTTTTGTACATAAGTGTATATTTCATTACTGTTTGCATGTATGAGCGTATACCATATACACATGCCATAGTGGGCATTTGTTCATTCCCGGAAAGTAAAATGGAGAACCTTTCAAATGTTTTACAAATTTTCATTGTATCTCTAATTGAGTGTATTTGGAGAATACGAAGCAGTTGTTTGCTTTGTTCTGTCTTGGAGACTACGAGCATTTCTAGGCTTTTAAACAAATCAGATGTGTGTACGTATGTGCGTGTGTATACATCCTCGTTCGTCTTTGTTCTTTAAATGCATGCCACTTGTTACTCTCAACTCATTTTCATTTGGCTGTGTGGTAAGAAGTTTGCTTCCCAACTACATAATTCCGGGTTTTGTGGCTCGTGAAACCCATAGCATAAGTAAGTTCAGGTTCTGACAGGTCAAATAATAATAATAATAATAATAATAATAATAATAATTCCCACTTCATAGTTGTTCAGTTTTTCTTCTCCTTTCTCTATGATCCTGTTGTCACCAGGACATGCTATATCGTTTATCAAGCATGTTTTATCTTTTTTTTTCACCGCAACAGTGCAGGTTTCCGATGTCTAATCTGATGTCTAATCTGATGTCTAATCTGAAGTCTAATCTGATGTCTAATCTGGCTCAAAATGGTTGGTACAAATGTAAAGATAGAACACCTACAAAAATCATCATTGCTTGGAAACTGCAAGAGTTTTCTACATGATTCTTGAGACACGATTAGTGAATAAGTGTCACCTTAGTCTGAAAACTGTGGGCAGCTGACATTATTCATCATATCCAAAAAAATAAGCTGATAGCTTTCATCAAAATAATAATTATTATTATAGAAATAAGAGGGGAAACTGAGGAGTACATCAAAAGTGTAAGGAAGTTAATGAAGTCAAAGCTAAATGGTCCAAATCTAGTGAAAGTTGTAAATACTTGGCCAGAATTGTTACTTAGGTATTCACCAGCTTTTGTAGATTGCACAAAATCTAAATTAGCAAATCTAGACAGAACTAGGAAGGAATTCAACACGAATGGATGGCTCCATCGTAGAGTAGGAGTAGCAAGGTTATATTTACATAAAAAGGAAGGTAGTAGTTGTTTAATATCAGTGGAAGGTTGTATGGAGTTAGCTAGAGTATATACAGCCTCCTATGTAGGTAATAGTGAAGAAATTTTATGAGGAGCTGCTAGTGTAACAGTAGGATATATGGAAACCAAGTTTCCAAAAGTAGGGGAAAACTAGAAAAAAGAAGCAAGATTATCTGAGTAGCAATGGAAGTCTTTGCAAAGTAGATTTCCAGAGAAAATGTCAGAAAATATCAATTGTGAGATATGATTATGGTTACAGAAAAGGAGCCTGAAAAGGAGACAGAAAGTTTGTTAGCAGCATAAGATCAGGCATTGAGGACTAGACAAAAATCAGATAATTTCCCAATATAGGTTATGTAAATAAAAAGAGGAAAGTGTAACTCATATTGTGTGTGAATGTGGTATGCTGGTACATAAGAAATACAAGAAAAAACACGACAACCTAGAGAGAATAACCCATTGGGAGTTATGTAGAAAGCTAGGATTTGACTATACTGACAAGTAGTTTGAATATGAAGTAGTTATAAGTGCATTAGGAATTATTCTTAAAGACTTGATCAGATGGATAAAGGAAATAAGTATAAAACCTACTTTAGTGCAGCTCCAGTAAACAGCATTATTAGGGACAGCTAGGATACTTAGGAAGGTTCTTGGCATCTAAATTTACTTGTTGTAGCCTGGTGTCAGATATTGAAGTGATAGCAGAGTATCATGAGATGAAATGTGCTCGAGAACGCAACGCATCACCCGGTCAGGGAATTGAAATCACGATCGCTAGATCGTGTGCGCAACACCCTAACCACTAATAACAATAATCCTTTCTACTATAGGCACAAGGCCTGAAATTTGTGGGGAAGGGGTAAGTCGTTCACATCGACCCCAGTACTTGAATGGTACTTAATTTATCGAATCCGAAATGATGAAAGGCAAAGTCAACCTTGGCTAAGCATTTCGTCCAGCGTGCAAACGATCTGCCGGCTCACCGTCCTCTGTGGTTTCAAATTTTGATACGTGACTTGAGAGAGGGTACGTTAATCACATCAACACCAGTACTTAACTGATACTTATTTTATCGATCCTAAACGAATGAAAGGCAAAGTTGATCTTGGTAAAATTTAAACTGCCGATAACATGGACCCCAGTGCTCAACTAGTACTCGATCAATCCTAGTTGGGTCAACTTGACGATGGAGGCTTTGGTGCTGAAAAACCCAAAACACACCGGGAGCCCAGAAACATCCTTGACGATGCATCCCAGAGCAACTACAAGATATATCTTAAAATTACACACACACACGCATACACATACACATACACACACACACACACACACACACATACACACACACACACACACACACACACACACACACACACACACACACACACACACACACACACACACACACACACACACACACACACACACACACATATATATATATACCATTTGTTCACAGTTGATAATTCACTCCGTTTCTACTACTCCGAGCTTGTCGTCTTTGTATATCCTTTCAAGGGACATTTCTTTGGTGCTGGAACAAACACACAAGAGCGAGGTAATCACAGTAACAACGAAACGATAAAGCTCGGAACCAAAAATAAAACTTTGTTACATGTAACGAATATGTTTACACCCGTTTGTACATCCATACTATGCAATCAGTGTATACATATGCGAAATTCTCAATAGTAACAGAGAATAATCTTATAATTTTGGTTACAGCAGTGGATTTGAACTCATGGCCCACGGAGAAGCAGTCTTGTGTCTAACGCACTCACCCATATCACTTCACACAAACACGTACATAATACATACATACATACATACATACATACATACATACATACATACATACTTACATACATACATACATACATACATACATACATACATACATACATACAGTGTATATACACACATATGTGATCTACATGTAACAAAGATTGCTGTCGTTTGTTTGAAGTCAATTCTGTTCATGTAGATCTATGATGAAAAGCTTAACTCGTGAAACGTACTTTTTTCTTGTTTCGGTGTAGGAAGGAGGGTTACATTATATGCAGGACTACATTATCCAGTGTGTCCATTCTTTTTTAACGACGGTAAATAGTGGTTTGAATGAGGTTTGGCTACCATTTCAAGGGGGCCATGTTGAGCAAAGATGGAGAAACACTTTAAGTATTAAGAACTATTTTCAACTGTGGGGAAACACATCTGCACTTAAAAGAATAATCAATCTTTCATTTTACATATTCATAGATATCTAACATAAAGTTACTGTGCTGATCTGAATGTTGAAACTTTTTTTTTTGTAATACAGGGATTTAAAAGAACTTAAACGTGGTTTCATATTGAAATGCGAGTGAATTTCACTCGTGAGTGACAGGTTACATGCCTGTAATGTAGAAGCTTCACCATTCAGCTGGGGAGTGTTGTTCACAGTTGTGACAGACGGCATCTAGATAAAACTAACGAGTGTCTCATTGAATTTCAGTGCTGAGCTCAAAACTTGCTTAAGATAATCCTTTTCATCAGAGTTGATAGAGATTCTTGATCAGAACTGATATGATCTCGATCATGTTTTATAGAACCAGTTGATCTAGGCAGGAAGAGCCCCTTAATCTAAACTAAGAGCGACCAGATAAAGAAGCTAATGATGCATCTTTATCCGCGCTGAATGAAAATCCTTGATATGGACTGATAGAGTCTCTTTATTTGGACTAATAACACCTCTTCATCCGAGCTGATAGAGCCTCTTAAACCAGAGCGTCTTCATCTGGGTTGTTCAGACACACACATAATCCCACTTGACATAGCTGCTTGGTCAGAGTTGACGTGGAGTTAAACATCATAAAAATCAATTATTCAGTGGTCGCTCTGTGACATCGTTATCATCAGGTTCCCCATACGGTGTTTAAAAATTTCTTAGAAACAGTGTAACAGGCTAAAATCTCAATGCATTATTGTGGAGAATGTGTTAGTAGCAAAACCTGATATATGCGAGTGTTTATGTACGTATATTTGTTATGCATATTTGTGTGTACGTATATATATATATATATATATATATATATATATATATACAGACAACAAACACACACATGCACACGCACGCACGCACGCACATACATACACAAATACGCGCATATGCAAACACCCGAACAGAAATATATGTACACGCATGCTTAACATTTTACTTCATGTTATCTCCTTTTTTCATATAAAAATAAATAAACAAATAAATAAAGAGATAAAGGTATCATGGTATTTCGTTAGGGCCTATATTTCCCGCCTTTAAGGTTATTTCATGCCAGCATACACTTAGAGAAATTAAATCTAAATCACACGTTTCCGTTAACAATTTTGCCTGAAGAAAGCTAAGCACTATAACGATTTTCGATTCGAACATCATGAAATAGAATGCTAAAGTAGAGATACGTTGAAAAATAGCTGTTTATCTATAAGATTGTTAAGTAATCAAACTCGTTATCAATCTATGCTGCTGAATACTATAATAACAATGGAAATAACCGAATAGCGTCCAATATTCAGAAGTAGGACTACGTGTTAAAACGTTTTCTAACTGTTTCATTTATCTGATTGGTGTTAATATTAATGACGAAGTAACTCTGGCTAACGTGTGAGTACAATGGCGTATGCTTCTGGTCTCACTCCATATACCTGTTGCTAATTAAACCTTTGAAAAACAGGTGTGAACGTCACACGTTTTTCCTTTCATTCTTATAAGATATATGAAAGTGTGTGGTGTTCAAGTTGTTCGTGTCTTAACTGATTCCTTTATCGCTTTCATGTCACCAAGATGAACACTATACTAATACGAGCGTGAGAGAATCCATGTGGTCGATAGACCTTGTAGAAATATCAGTAGAATCTCTTCTAATGACACCTAATTGTCTGGAAAAAGAAAACATTACATTAGATAATATAGTTTCACATACCTCTAAAAAGACAGGATGCTCATGATTAGGATGCCTTTTATCACAGATTGTTTCTATCAGTATTAACCTAGGACTTAACAGCAACAGCAACATAACCAAAACAAAAATATCCTAGAATATATTTAATTACTGTTGTCGCTGTCAAAATGGCTGCAATTCATCTAGTCTAGAAGTGTTGCTATCGCTACAGCAGCTGTTGTTGTTGCTTGTTGTTGCTTGTTGTTGCTTGTTGTTGTTGCTGCTGTTGTTGTTGTTGTTGTTGTTACTGCTGCTGGTGCTGCTATTCAGCTCTAATTTAACAAACATATAACAAACTATATCATTCAACGTGTCTTTTTTTTTATGACGTTATAGGTTCGATTTGAGGAAATTTGATTGCTATTACTAGCCGATCAAGCAATCATGATCAGGCTCCTCCGTTAACTTGATGGGAGCGGTATGAGGGCATCTATTTCTAAAGGAGCTTAGAGTTTATTGTTCTCTGAAATTGTTTTTGTTATTATTATTTATAGTGTGAATACTAACATTTAGAACGTGCAGGGGCGTAGAGCTCGGTGTATGAGGGATGAGGTGTCAAGCGAAGGAGGGAAATGACTCGGATAATGTTTGGGTATTACGTAGCTTTTCTACAGGAACTGACCTTGTACTTAAAAGAAATCTCTATGATTATGTAGTCCTTAGAATGGATAGTCAAGAACAAATTGAGACAACAGTGACTTTCTAAGCAGGTAAATGCGGTTTTCTAAAAGAAATACAATATTCGAAGGGGGAAATAATTTTGCTGAAATATACTTCTGTTGATTTAATTTCATTTAAAGCCTCTTTTTCACCAATTGTGAATCTTAGAAACGTATGATTATATTGCTTTATACAGGTTTGTAATTATTTGCTTAAAGCAATTAAAATTGCGTCTAAAACAGAGATTCGAAGAACTGTGTTTATTCCAAAACTACTGTTTTACATTTTGTTAAAGCTTTTATAACAAATTATAGTTAATGAAATAAAAGGTTTAGCAGTATAAATATTTTCTTTTGAAAGGCAGCCTCGTCAGGTGGTAATTAATTTCAATGTAACTTCCCAACATAAAAAGAACCCTTACTTTTTACAAAAACAAAATGGAGCCGATGTGGTTGCTTTATACAATTCAAATTCGTAACGTATAGTAATGTCATAATTGCCAATATATATATATATATATATATATATATATATATATATATATATATATATATATATATATATCAGTCCGCTGTACTCCCTCGTGTCATAATAAAAAAAGGATTTCATTCCTTTTTGAAAAATATCATTATTGAGCTTAAGTGAGAGCCTGAGAGGGCCTCGCATAGTCGATTAAACAACTTGGAATAACTGCAAAATCTCTGAGACCACACTCAACCGCTTTAAAAGCAAATAACACATTAAATAATGTACACTTTGTCTGAAATAGTATGCTCCATGTTTGATAATAGTCAGGATGGTCGTGGCTGGACTGCCTTTGATCTATTGGATAGGGCCACCACGGGGTTGAAAACATCACATCAGTGTCATAATAAGTTACAATTACCTGACTGCAATCTGTCAATTCACAGAAGACTAATTAAACAAGATACTTTCGTATATAAACTTTACTTCATTTGTAATTCACTGAAAGAGAAGCTGAGGTATCGACGATGAGAATTTAGTTATTCGAGCAAGTGACTTACTATACGTTACTGTAACGTATAACACTGCATACCTTTAATTCTCGGGCCGTATCTGCGTGACACAATATGACAAGGTTTAATTACAAGCACAGAGAGAGTGAGAAAAGGGAGAGAGAATGGGAGAGAGAGAGGGGGAGAAGTATAGATCTTTGTTCTGGCACTTCATTAATTCCAAAAGATATTTGGCAATGGTAATCTTAGCGAAATCTGAACTCAGAACATAGAGAACCAACAGCAATACTGTTCTAGACAGACTTTTTACCCAACCATCTAATGATTCTACCATATGCCTTCCTCACTAAAACAATAAAGTTTCGAATAACAGATAAGCTGAATGATAGACGATAAATACTAAAAGAAAATATAAAATGTGTAAATTTCTTAGTGACGTTGGTAAGAAGACTGAAAATATCAATTTAAAAACACATTTTTACATTCATAAATTAAACAGATATAGAGAGAGAAGACATACGAAAGAATAAAACGTGGCAGTAACATATGCCACTCACTTTCTATCGTCTTTTTTATGTTTCCTCATTTACACAATATCTCTCCTTTCCCTAGATTTCTTCTTGTAAACAATAACTGTGTTTAAACATGAAACTTAGAAAGAAATGTTTTTCTTCTTTCAATTTACTACACATACAGACATACTAGACGGCATCTAAAGAAAAACCACTCGACAATTTGGCATAAATTCGGTCACTAGCACAGTCCAATTTCTGGCACACAAAAGCGTTGTCTCCCCCCACACTTCTTTTTTTTGTACTGCTACGAAACTTGCCTCTACTCCTCAGAACTGGCTAGCCTCGTATCATTTCTGCTCAAGTACTCCTTGCTCAGTCGTCTCTACTCGCCCCGTCGCCCATACCGTGTCCATTCCAGTCGACACAGAATGGGCGACATATCCGCCCCCTAAGCACTACACACAGTTCTTCTTCCTCAGAAGGTAAACCTTCTAGCATTTTCTTCCAGCCCTGTAAACTTACAACTGTTCAAGAGCAACATTAATCGTCTCAGATTCATCTGTCTCTGCAAATCCAAGAAGATGGTTGTTTTGATAAAAGCAAATATCCCTCAAGAGATATTTACTCTTACTCAGTAATGATTTTTATGGCATTACAAATAAAGCTTTCATATTTTCTAACAGCTGCTGATTTGAAGATGATATGCTCAACTCGTAATGCAGTAACCTTTTATCAAGGCAACTCCACCTTTAACCTATAGTGCATGTCAATTTTTACCCTACTTTTCTGAACTACTAAGAACTCAAGCCAATAGGGAGCTTCTACGTGGTCACACATCCTACTAGAAGTTGCAGCCAAATTTCCTTCAAATTACACCATACTGTCTTAAAAGGAAAGGACACGTTAGATAAAAACAGTCTCGGGTATATATTGTCTGGTAAAAGACAAAATGTTCACAATTCAAAACACCTTTCATCGTAATCTATCCAATCTGGATCTAAACTGCAACTACAACATTCAAAACAAACTGAGAATAACTGCGAAATAAAATGTTCTCCTAATGCGCAAGTATAAATTTCGGTTGATAAACGAAAACATTTTGTCTATGCTGCCAGTGGAAACCTGCTCCTAGTAACCATGTAATCCACTACAGCATGCCCATGGTGAAGTGGTCGGTGACTAAATCAGCTCCTACAGAGCTTGCTCAATAACGAGTAAGTATGGGCATCCATCAGGATTTTAAAAAGTAAAACTAGCAAAGGTTCATGAGATCCTGAAAGAGTCACTGTCACCCATATCCAGGGGCAAAGACAGGCTTCACCTAGATCATTTCGTTCTTAAAAAGACTTCAATGGAAGTTATAGTAAAATTAAATTTTATACTACACCTATCGGAGCCGAGGTTAATAAAGAAAGCCCACGACCGAGAATGAATGGAAACGATTGGTAACAAAAATAGCAATTTAGATGTCCTCATGGCAGAAATGCTATGGAATTGACAAAGTATGCAGATGGAGACCTGTTCTGTTGATTAAATAAAACTTTTCTCTCTCTCTCTCTCTCACTCTCTCTCTCTCTCTCTCTCTCTCTCTCTCTCTCTCTCTCTCTCTCTCTCTCTCTCTCTCTCTCTCTCTCTCTCTTTGACCCCTTTCAGTCATAAATGACTAAGGCTGCAAAGGGTTGTTGGGCTAGATATGACCGGTTTAAATGTTGAATGATTTATTGTACAGCTAGCATCCGTAAACAACAGAAATATAACAACATAATAGAGTTGTGTCCAAATACTTTGTGGATGTGGACACAGCAGGGATACTCCAATGTATCCTTGCTTTCATCATTGGTCTCTATCCATGGATAAGGATAAATCGCAAGAGAAGATTGATCAGTACTGAAAGCTCAACATTTATCATGGGCCACCCCTGCCGAAGACAACGAATACATCACGACATGAATAATTAGTGCAAATCTAATAGTTGACTCCTATAGTTTATAAATTTACGTATTCACATAAATTCATTATTTGGGCTTCGGGAAATCATTCTTGTTTAAATATTTTGCTTTACTACTTGGACATATTTTGACTGGCGTAAAAATCAATATTTACAAATGAGAAACCACAGAAATGGCAGAAACTATGCTGAAGTAATTACTTTTCCCTATTTTGAATCGTCTCTCCTCTATTCTTTTACAGTGAACTTCCTTCTTGTATAAAATTACTTTTTAGCAAGTATTGATATAAGTTTTGACTTATTTACTATGTTCGATAAATAACGGTTCTCGC
>NC_142928.1:105710032-105717532 GCF_046866305.1 Octopus bimaculoides
AAATATTAAAATTTTCACATAATTTTCAAATTTCAAAATCCGTGAGAGCAACAGAAAAGACCTACCATCGGTTTTACTCTATCACTGCCGACAATTATAAAAGTTCAGCAGCTACTCCTTTAATAACAATCTTTTAATTGACCTATTAAATCAATGTACTCAATATATTTTAACATATGTATATTACCCAGCCCTCAAACGTGTGGCCTGGTGCCTCACTAAGAAACCGTTATTGTTATTAAGCTAATTATGGCAGCGAACTGGTGACATCGTTATAGCGCCGAGAAAATACTTTGTGGTATATGTTCTGGCTCTTTACGTTCTGAGTTCAAAATCAGATAAAGTCAGTTTGGTTTTTAACCTTTTGCAGTCGATAAACTAAAGTATTGTGAAGAACTGAAGTCGATGACATCGACTAATCCTATCCTTTCAAAAATTATTGGCCTTGTGTCTAAGTCAGCAGCCATTATCATGAAACTAATAAATAGTAAAAGGATGTTTAAGGACTGTGAATAGCTAGAGCGCCCATCAAAATATCTTGGGTATTTAAATACAGCCATTCTCACTCATTGCTTCTACAGAAGGTAGAACAATTACCTGGTGGAAACTGGGACCAGTTACAAATAAGGAGAAATAATATCAAGTATTTTCCAAAACTGACATGCCAGCAACAAAAAATATGATACTTTGCAGATGATGCATTACAGATACGTATACAGGGCTATGTATGTGCATTAGATAGAGAGAGACAGACAGACAGACAGACAGAGACAGAGACAGACAGACAGACAGAGACAGACAGACAGACAGACAGACAGACAGGCAGGCAGGCAGGCAGGCAGATAGACAGACAGATAGACAGACAGACAGACAGACAGACAGACAGACAGACAGGTAGGCAGACAGACAGACAGACAGACGGACGGACGGACGGACTGATAGACAGACAGATTGATAGAGAGAGAGAGCGAGAGAAAGAGATAGATAGACATAATAAATATATGTTCCATTAAATACTTGGAGATGGATTTACTAACACATCTTTTTCTACACATATATGATTTGTGCATGTATTTCGATATTAGGCATGTAACTACATCACATTTCACATCATGTCCACTCTGTACAATACAGATATTGATATTTCGGAATATTTGGATTTATGCCTCGAAAGAGTCTCTATGTGTGTGTGTGTGTGTGTGTGTGTGTGTGTGTGTGTGTGTGTGTGTAAGTATGTATATGTATGTATGTATGCATATAAATATTCTTTGAACATAGAACAGGGGGACTAGAAATCCAAAGAGGATACACTCCGAAGTTATATATAAACTATAAAGCAAATAGTTTTATTGATACATTTAGTACTATAAGAAAATCCTTTTCCGCTAATTCTCATTTCGTTTCAGAGGAGCTCTAAACTCGCGGAAGAGGACTTTCTTTTGCATTAAATGTGTAAAATAGAATTATATACCTGTGTATTTGAATGAATGTGTGTGTGTACATGTGTGTGCGCATGTGTGTGTGCACGTGTGTGTGTGAGAATGTGTGTGTGTATGTATGTGTGTGTGCGCGTGTGCGCGTGTGCGTGCGCGTGTGTGTGTGTGTGTGTGTGTGTGTGTGTAGTTTAAACTGAATATTTATCTCGAGATTCATACCGCTGAGATCTTTGGCCTGAAACTCGAGTCGTGAGATAAATATTCAGTTTAAATAAATCATTCATCTTATCGCATGTTTTGAGTACTCTATTCCTCACTTGCTTACATCAATTTTGTGTGTGCGTGTGTGTGTGTGTGTGTGTGTGTGTGTGTGTGTGTGCGTATGTGTGTGTGTGTGTGTGTGTGTGTGTGTATAATCTCTGTGTGTGAGTGCCTGTGTGGAAGTGATATGTATTGTCTGATATATGTTAAAACATCTTAAACATTAATATATAATTTGTTCATACCCTTAGTGTTTTAAACTTACTACTTGTAGGATGCGTTCTGTTAGTTAGGGCAAAGGGCTGGTAAAATACTAAGCGATATTTTGCCTGTCTTTACGTTTTGAGTTCAAATGCTGCCGAGGTCGACTTTGTCTTTCATCCTTTCGGGTTCGATAAAACAAGTACCAGTCAAGAACTGCGGTCGATGTAATCGACTAGCAGCCCTACCACAATATTTTAGGCATTGTGCCTATAGTAGAAAGGATTATTTTGTGTTAATAAGAGTGGTGAACTGACATACTTGTTACCACGCAGAGCAAAATGCTTAGCGGTGTTTCTACCGTCTTAACGTTCTGAGTTCAAATTCTATCGAGATCGATTTTGCTTTTCAAACTTTCAGAGTTGAAAAATGTACTAATTGAACACTAGTGTCTGTGTAATCGACTTACCCATCTCCGTTTAAGTTGCTGGTCTTGTGCCAAAATTTGAAACCATTTTTTTTGTATTAGTTAAATAGAGGAAACGAGAAAGGGCGGTGAACAATGACATTTGTACTCTTCTTCAAACTTCTGAGACTCACGCAATTGGTGCTCTATTTCAATGTCTGCAGAAAAACGGTGGGCAGATAGGAAATTCCTGAGAGGAATTTGGCACAGGACGGGGTGAAAAACATGCCATAAAGGCAACAGGAAAACGACTGACATGTATATCGAGAAATCCCCTGCGGGAAAGAGCGTGCAGATAACTAGTTCAGATGAACAGAAGTTGTTGTTGCGATAAAGGTTGAAGAATGTTGGGGAGATCTTTACGAATCAGTTGATTGGCCTTTACAGTAACGTCTTAGATAAGTGAGCAGCAAATGTTAGACATTAGTAAAACAAGGAAACACGTTAACAGTTAGTCGGGTTTTTATCTTTTATTGTTTGCTTGTTTCCAGTACCTTGTTTTCTTAAGCCTGCTACTTATTCTATTGATCTCTTTTGCCGAGCCTCTAGGTTACGAAGCGGTAAGGACACCAACACCGGTTGTCAAGCGGTGATGGGGTACAAACACAGACACACAACACAACACACACACACACACACACACACACACACACACACACACACACACACACACACACACAAGCACACACATATATACACAACGATTATCTTTCAGTTGTTTCCGCCTACCAACTCCACTCACAAGGCTTTGGTTAGCCCGAAGGTATAGTAGAGGACAATTACCCAAGGTGCCACGCAGAGGGACTGAACCCGGAACCATATGGTTGGGAAGCAAGCTTCTCTCCACATATGGGTATTTTTCTATACAACGTACATTCTGAGTACTGTTCTCTCTCAGTTTTTCTCCGGTACTTTTCCCGGACCGGGTTGTACGTTGTGTTCTTGAGCAAAATACTTAATTTCACGTTGCACCATTCCAGTCAACTTTAAATGAGTAACCCTGCGATGAACCGACATCCCGTTCAGGGAAATTATTGTGATCTCTATCACTTACAAGCCATGGAACCCGGATAACCGACCACACGAAACAGTAATCTTTTCCCGTCACTTTCTTTAAATTCTCTTGAAGATGAATGGTAGGCTATCCGACCCATGGCATTCACTTAATTAAGGTGCTCTTGGCAACTTCCCTTTATTAGAAATTCAAACAAAACACAACAAAGACCCAAACAACAATATGGATGCAGTTATGACTGTGTAGTTGAGAAGTTCATTTCAATGATTTCAATGTTACGGAGTTCCATGCTGGATTCCACTACAACAAAGTAATCTTTGGGCAACTGGGTCTTCTACCATAGGCGCTGATTGATGAATGTCTTGCGAGTGAAATTTGATAAACAGAAAGTTTATGACTCTACATGATGTGTATGCATGTCTCTCTCTCTCTCTCTCTCTCTCTATATATATATATATATATATATATATATATATATATATATATATATATATAAAGTGAAGTATATTGCCACTTAAGTGTGGCTGACCCCTAGGGGTGGATGTTACTGTTGCTTTTAGCCCCAGGAGGACATCTCCTCCAGCTGGCTTATCGACACACTATTGTGTTCTGTTTGCCAAGGGAAGTTATCCCTCTCATCATGATCTGTAGCACGAACGGACCCGGGTTTCAGGGTTATTTCCCTTCGTCGGCGTCCGATAGCCACTGATCTTTGATGAGAGAGATAAATTCTTGGCAATCTTATGTATACTTTTCCAGTGAAACCCGGGTCCGTTCGTGCTACAGATCATGATGAGAGGGATAACTTCCCTTGGCAAACAGGACACAGTAGTGTGTCGATAAGCCAGCTGGTGGAGATGTCCTCCTGGGGCTAAAAGCAACAGTAACATCCACCCCTAGGGGTCAGCCACACTTAAGTGGCAATATACTTCACTTTATCGTGCAGTTACTGTTAATACTTCATTTAGAGAATTAACATTGCTTGTTTTCACCTTTTCGATATCAGTGAAGAATTTCACTGGAAAAGTATACATAAGATTGCCAAGAATTTATCTCTCTCATCAAAGATCAGTGGCTATCGGACGCCGACGAAGGGAAATAACCCTGAAACCCGGGTCCGTTCGTGCTACAGATCATGATGAGAGGGATAACTTCCCTTGGCAAACAGGACACAGTAGTGTGTCGATAAGCCAGCTGGAGGAGATGTCCTCCTGGGGCTAAAAGCAACAGTAATATCCACCCCTAGGGGTCAGCCACACTTAAGTGGCAATATACTTCACTTTATCGTGCAGTTACTGTTAATACTTCATTTAGAGAATTAATATATATATATATATATATATATATATATATATATATATATATATATATATATATATATATATATATATATATATATATATATATATATAAACATAATTAAGGGATCAGCAAATATTTGCTTCACCATATACCGAAGTTCAGAAATAGCAGCTAAAAAAGCTGAGACTCCAATAGATAGCATTACTTGTAACTCACAAAGGCAAAAACAAGAAGAAAAGAACAATGAAAACTAACCATTACGAAGTTAATCGTAGACGCGTTTCTGGATTATGAGTGATAAATACTCAATTTCCTTCATCAATACGATATTCCAGTAGTAAATTCGACCATGCTAGCAAACTGTGCATGAATGAACGAGTGAACATTCTACATCGACACAAACCTGAAAGCATAACCGAATCTACCTCGGCCAGCCAGTCCACTATCCTTCCTTCAAGAAATTACCATGTGCGCGACAAGCAATGCCGCAGAGAATCTGCGTTTACTAACAGGGAGTGAATAATTATTACAAATTAAAAGGGTAAAGGTTTATCAATTTATTAATTTATTAATAAATCAACAATTAATAATTTTTACCAAGCCCTTCGGTATGTAAGCACCATTATCGGTGGAGAACTTATTTAAAAGTTCATATACATTTATAAACATAATTAAGGGATCAGCAAATATTTGTTTCACCATATACCGAAGTTCAGAAATAGCAGCTAAAAAAGCTGAGTCTCCAACAGATAGCATTACTTGTAACTCACAAAGGCAAAAACAAGAAGAAAAGAACAATGAAAACTAACCATTACGAAGTTAATCGTAGACGCTATTTCTGAACTTCGGTATATGGTGTCTCAGACGGATCTATGGCATTAATTGGGAGGACCGCATCAGTGATCTTGAGATATTGGAAGGCTCTCGGTGCGAAAGTATAGAAACTCTTGTGTTGAAGCAAAGGCTCAGACGGAGAAGCCATCTGGTCAGGATGAAAGATTCAAGGATGCCAAAACAACTCTTTTATGGAGACTTAGTTAAAGGAGAACGACCTCCACATAAACCAAAAAAGAGGTATAAGGACTTGCTGAAGGCTTCCTTGAAAGATGCTAGCATCTCTCCTGACACATGGGAGGACATAGATATTGACCGTAGCAGGTGGAGGAGGATTGTGCATGAGGGGACATCTACTTTTGAGAAATCTCGAGTTGCGCATGAGAAAGTAAGGAGAGATGTCAGGAAGGACATCGCTATTGCATTTCCAGATGGCAAGGGTCTTCCTATGACGATGACATGCAGTGTCTGTGCAAGACCGTGCCTCAGTAAAGCTGGGCTCATGAGTCATCTTCGTAGTCATAAAGCGTGACCGATGATTGACTACCAGGCCGCTGGTGGTGGTGGTGTTACTCACTATACTAACCATATCTGCCGGGCATGTAGAAGGGAGTGTGATTCGGCAGGAGGACTTAAACGACATACAGAGGTACATGAAACCCAATTACAGTTACAACCGGCTATTGCCAGTAAAGGTTTTAGCTGCCAATTCTGCCCAAGACATTGTAGATCTTTAGCTGGGCTAAAAAGTCACATTCGATCACAGCACGTTAACAATGGCCATACTCGATAACGAGGGGGCAGCCATCATGTATGTATGTATGTATGTATGTATGTATGTATGTATGTATGTATATGTGTGTGTGTGTGTGTGTTTATATATATACGCGTATGTATATTTACATATGGATGTATATAATTGTATGTATGTATGCATGCCTGGACTTAGGTATTACTTGCTTGTGTGTGATGCATGTGTGGATGTGTCTGTGTGTGTGTGCGTGTGTGTGTGTGTACCCTGTAAGTTTATATACTGTGTATTTAAATAGAGGGATCGATTTGTGGGGAATTTGAATGAGAGTTGGAAAGAAAATGACAGAAAGATACAGAGAGAGACACAAAGAGAGAGACACACAAAGAGAGACACACAAAGAGAGACACACGCAAGAAGAGACACGCAAAGAGAGAGGGGGAGTGTGAGAATGCTGGATAAACAATAAAGTTGGTTTGGAGGAATACCTGAATGGGAAGAAAAATTATGAATATATAATATAATAGATCAATAGCAGACAAATTAATATCTGTTCTACAATAGGCACAAGGTTTGAAATTTGAGGAAGCGGGTGAGTCCATTACATCGACACCAGTGCTTAACTGGTATTTATTTTACCGACCCCGAAAGGACGAAAGACAAAGTCGACCGCGGCGGAATTTTGAACTCAGAACGTAGACAGACGGGCAGATAAATATATTGAAGAGACATACATGCACATACATACTTACAAACATGCATACATACATATATACACATATACATCTCTCTATCTCTCTCTTTATCACTCTCTCTCTCTATATATATATATATATATATATTTATATATATATATATATATATAAATCCAAATTCAGGGAATGGAGTAGGTGAAATCCAGGCTCCATATGTTTCCTAACTAGCAGAACCCTAGAAGTAATAATTACCCAAAAGAGGAGTAATCTGCTATCTACTCATCAGGTCAAAGATACCTTAGTCAAATGAAGTTTACATTGTTGTCAAATGATCCCATGTTAACTCGCAAGAAAATTTTCGATCAAATCTCCTGCGAGTTATAACATGGGATCGATTGACAATGTAACTTTCATTTCACTAAGGTATCTTTGGCCTGATGAGTAGCGAGCGGAGTACTCCACATTGAGTAATTACTACTGCCAAGGTTCTGCTAGCTAGGAAACATATGTAGTCTGGATTTTGCCTACTCCCTAAATTT
>NC_142928.1:106160879-106178379 GCF_046866305.1 Octopus bimaculoides
TCTGCATTTCTAGGATTGTGTGTTGAGAGATATGGGAGACTATTTAACGTGCCGTGTATGTGTTTCGGTTTTCGCAGGTCATGGGTAGCAATTGTCTTGGCCCGTTCTATTCCATTGTCAACTAATGATGCTGGGTAATGTCTTTCGAGGAGAATTGCCTTTAGTTCTTCGAGTCTTTTATTTCGAGTTCTATAATTAGAGACAATTGTGCAAATTCTTCTCGCAAGGTTGAAGGGAATGTTTGTCTTTGTATGTTTTGGGTGATTGGAGGTGAACAGAAGGTATTGCTTGAAATCAGTCGGTTTGTAATGAATATCAGTCTCAATGCTGGTACCCATTTTTATAATGAGAATGTCAAGAAAAGGAAGTTACTTTATTGTTAACAAAAACTGTCCGACGAATGGGAACATGAAACTCCGAGTAACAGCTTTTGTTATATTTCTGCTGCTTTTATGCTTTTAAATAAAGCATATTACTCTACCTCTGGTATCTGAGTACTCTTTTTTCCACCTTGTTTCACATTTATGTGCTTACTCCGGTATATATATATATATATATATATATATATATATATATATATATATAGAGAGAGAGAGAGAGAGAGATATGTAGAATAGATAGATGGACACATTCTCATATATGTTGCTATAAAAACATCTCTGATTATTAAAGAAAGGTTTTGTTAGGGGAGATTTTCAGTTTCAATTTTTCTGTTGTCAAAGACTCATCATTTTGTCAATGGACCCAGAGGTTGTTGTTCACAAACAACAACAGTAATTTTCTTCAGCTGAATACACATCATTGATTGGTTAAAATTACCCAAATACGACAACTTTAACGTGAAATAACTTCCAAAATACATTGCTTACTTTCACCAGGCCTAAGGCCTAATGAAGAGCCTTCCACAGGAGCTAGCTTAAAAGCCGCCCTGTCGAGCGGCTTTTAAGCTTGTATATATATATATATATATCATCATCATCGTTTAACGTCCACTTTCCATGCTAGCATTGGTTGGACGATTTAACTGAGAACTGGTGAATCAGATGGCTACACCAGGCTCCAATCTGATTTGGCAGTTTCTACAGCTTGATGCCCTTCCTAACGCCAACCACTCAGAGAGTGTAGTGGGTGCTTTTACATGTCACCAGCACGAAGGCCAGTCAGGCGGTACTGGCAACGGCTGTGGTATGACGTCAGCGACTGGGGAGCTGACCGGAAGGGCGAGTTGACCGGAAGAGGAAGAAGGGCAGAGGGAGCCTCGAGCGGGATTTCGTGCCCTTTTTCGAACGGGGTTGTTGTGAGGAGAGGACGTGTCAAGCGATCGTCTAGGTGTTGGGAGAAGCAGCTGCTATTTCTAGTGTTCTTCGGGTCGGGCGAGCCGCGAGGATCGGATACCGCAGGACAGACTCGTACTTGAAAGGAAAACGGAGGTAAGCCGATTACATCTACTCGCATGCATACAGCACAACGGCCACCCCCACTATCGCTTGATAACCGATGTTGGTGTGTTTACATCCCCATAACCTAGCGGTTCAGCAAAGTGACCGATAGAATAAGTTCTAGGCGTTCAAAGAATAAATTCTGGGGTCGATTTGTTCGACTAAAAGCGGTGCTCCAGCATAGCCGCAGTCAAATGACTGAAACAAGTTAAAGAATAATCCCCCGAGAGTCAACGTGGAAAATTACATCAATAAACCAAATTTTAAAATTTTCACTAAAATTTAAAATTTCCAAAGGTGGAGCCAAACAGAAAAGGGCATAACTACAGGGTTTTACCCCCCAGACTTTGGGAGGTCATAACTTTCAGAAAAATGAATATTTTTTAATGAAATTTTCTATGCATATAGTATTTACTATGTAGAATCCGAATATACAAAAATTTCCGGTGAAAGTGTTTTGGAATGGGGGTGGGGGACAATTTTCGGAAATTCCAACAGAGTCCACTTAAATTCTTCTTAACTTCCAGGAAAATTAATATTTTTTCGTGAAATTTTCTACAAATATACCTTGATGTATGTACATTTCGAGCATGTAGGAATTTTGAAGGAAACAACTGCAGGTTATTTTTGAGAAGCGTTCCCCACTCGGTGGTGTTTCGTAGCAAGTCGTCCATATTTGTTTCATTTTTCTCTATTATGTGCGTATGTGCATCCGTAGATTTCTAGACAGTAAAGAGAAGCCGTCATAAGAAAACTTTCGTTAAAAATAATATGCACACGATTTTTTTTTCTCAATAGAAGTAAATTCCAAAGTAAACGTTTCTAGTAGAGAAGTAGAAGAGAACAGGAGCAAAAATAGGAATATACACGCACGGTTAAATATAGAAACTATCACAGTGTCGCTTTCCGAAGAATTTTAAAATGTTAGCTTTCCGAAACTTTTTTTTCAATCTTGCAAAAACACGAAGATTAAGAATAAACAGAAAAAGTACACAAATATATTTTACACACCTGTCGTATACGTCGGTCTTGTTTTTTTCACTTTAAAGGTGGTTATGTTATTTTGTTGGGATTAATCCACCTTTAAAGTGAAAAAAACAAAACCGACGTATACGACAGGTGTGTAAAATATATTTGTGTACTTTTTCTGTTTATTCTTAATCTTCGTGTTTTTGCAAGATTGAAAAAATCTAAGGCTGTGAAAGATTTTAGAACATTTATAAAAAGAAGGTCTTACAGCTGTTTCCGGGATATTTTATATATCCTTTCATCGGAGATGGTGTGAGAAAATGGTTAAGCAATAAGATATGAAATAGAGAGTGAAGTGGAGGAATGAAAATAGACATGAGATATTGCATTTGTAGATCAATAAACCAAATTTTAAAATTTTCACTAAAATTTAAAATTTCCAAAGGTGGAGCCAAACAGAAAAGGGCATAACTACAGGGTTTTACCCCCCAAACTTTGGGAGGTCATAACTTTCAGAAAAATGAATATTTTTTTAATGAATCCGAATATACAAAAATTTCCGGTGAAAGTGTTTTGGAATGGGGGTGGGGGACAATTTTGGATCTACAAATCCGTACTTAGCTTTAAAAAAAATAAGTCTAGGAGTCAATCTCTTCGAATAAAACCCTTCAATGCTCTAGCATGGCCACTGTCAAATGAATAAAGCAAGTAAAAGATATCATGCCACAATACTATGTAAGGCGTTTTCATCAGTAGTCATGTATTGTCAATAAATAAATGCTTTTTTTAATTTTCCGTAATAAACTGATTAAGAGTCGATTTTTAAAAATTTTAACATTTATATAATGCCATCATTATATATTGTGTACAAGTCATGCATTGTCAGTTAAGTGATTTAAAATTTTGGTTAATCGTTTCCAGATCAAGTTGTAAACATTAACCAAAATTTTCTCGTTTTATTACTTTAGGTTAATGTTTAACCTTACCTGAATCATTTATAGTATTTAAAATAAGATATGACTTTTTTTCCTGGACATGTAGTATTTTACGTGTAACTACTCAAAATCGCCTAAATACAACGTTACAGGTGACACAAGCTACATATTTACAATTCACCCACTTCTTAACGGTATACATTACTGTCTCAAACACTCCTTGCTGACACATAACTTACAATTTCTACCGTTCCCTACAGATTTCAATTCCTAACATTTTTTCCCTCTCTATATTTATGTCACTGCGTCTGTGCTTGTATCCACCCATACGAGTTCTTGTTACTACCTGCTACTTTCACTTGGTCGGCCTCCACTCCCTTTCTCACATTTTCTTTGACCTCAATCTTGTTACATACTTTCTTTCTCTTTGTATCCCACCTTTCTCTCTCATTCTTAACTACCTTATCATTTTTCTTAAACACTACTCACACCACCTTTTATTAACATTCCCTTACGTCACTCATGATCTTGCTACCAAAGCAAGAATGGTTCAATTATATTCTCTCTGTGATTTTTCTATGTACTAAAAGGAAATAAACTCTGTATATAAGTAAAAGACCTGTGTGTGAACAAATTTTCTTGGTATATATTAATTACACACACGTACTAATAATTATTCTCACATCTGTATTCTTTTTTTTCTTTTAAACAAAACAAGTCCATGCTACAAAAAGAAATAAAAATGTAAGGATCCTTTTTAAGCTTTCGGTGATATAACCATTACATTTATACAATATTCACAAACTTGACCTGCTAGTAATAGCAGCCATATCTTTCTCAAACTATACATTCCTACATAAAATAATTAATGGACGTTCATATTAGGTAATGTAATCCTAAAAATTCTATATCTGTGAAGACTGGGTGATTATGGCTGAAACACCTTTGGTTGTAGGTCTGCTCCATCAGAGGACCTGGGACTAAAACAAGCTGGACCCCTTGTGTTCTTAAAAGAATTTAAACAACTGTATCAACAACATTATTCCAGCATACATTGATTTTAGAGGTTGCTTTGAATCATATCACAAATGCAGTTGTTCTCATTTCTATGTTTGATTTAAATTTGAGGCAGACCGAATGAAATCCTTATATCTTGCTGTAAGTGGTGACTTTCATCCAGTTTATTCATTTCATTTCAGAGAAATCTATTTGTAGTTTACTTTACAATCTGTAAGTTCAATAGTTAAATCTACTGATGGTGAACATGCACTTGAATTGCAATTTTTACGTTTTAAACAAAATGAAATGTTCAAGATAGCACATAAAACAGAGAATTAAAAATTGAGTAATCTTGCTCTTTGTAAACTAAATAGCTTACATTTGGAAGCTAAATAGCTTACTCTTGACTTCTTTTCAATTGTCAGATTTCTCATGAATAAAAAACTAGCTGTATATTAGATTTGAAAAGTACTAACCATACATTAACGGTTTTAAAACTTCAATATTTAAAATTCTTTTTTTACTGGCTGGAACAGATTTGGTTGTACTGGCCATTACCATTTGGAGACTGTTACCATTATTTGACATGAAATTTCCTAGGTACATATAATAAATATTGCAATGTTTGTTCTTGATGTTAATAAATGTATATCATCAATGCTTTATATTACTTCTTTTTCCTTTTCTTACCTGAAGATCTATTTTATCTTTTAGATTCTGTGTATATTTGATTTAATGATTTCTAATATAACACCAGAAAAGGTTTCCAAGTATTTCCATTTTCATACAGTATACCTGTTTTTACATGTGTACACTCTAATTCTTTAACTAGATAAATTTCTATTTTCAGGATCAATTTTTGAATTTCTTTCATTTATAAGGGTTTAAAGTTTCAAATAACATTTATTCCAAAACTTAGGAAAGCTATTTCCCCTTAATTTCTACCATAAATAGTTTCAAAAACAGTTGGAAGTTGAAGCTTGAACTCTTCAGAATAGTCATAAGTTGATTAACTAAAGAAAATTGGCACAAGCATAAGAAGCTTGCTTCCCAACCACATGGTTCCAGGTTCAGTCCTACTGCATGGCACCTTGGTCTTTTACTGTAGCCTCTTATTGATAAAAGATAAAAATCAGGGGTCAAGGTTAATTTTGAAAAAATCCAAAATTTAGGTGACTTTTAATCCATAACAATGCATAAATACCACATCAACTCTAATTTTAAAGTAGACTTTGAAAAGTTGTAATAATACTCAAATTGAGTGGAAAAGTTTTTAAAAAAAATCGATAAAAGTTGATTCTTTTTCTTGATTTCTAAATCACTGTAGCTGGCTTATAACCATATCAAATTACATGTATTCTGAACATATACCTGGTGGTGAATCTAGAAATGTAGGATTCTGATTCTTTTCCTTGTTTCAGTCAATGACCATGCTGAGGTACTTCCTTGGAGAATTTTAGTTAAACAAATCAACCCCAGTACTTAATTTCTTTTTTATGCCTGGTACTTACTCTGTTAGTCTCTTTTTCTGAACTGCTAAGTTGCGGTGATGAAAACAAAGGACAGGCTTTTTTTTAGTTTCTGTCTATCAAATCCACTCAAAAGGCTTTGGTTGACCTGAGGCATTAGTAGAAGACACTTGCCCAAGGTGTCATGCAATCGGACTAAACCTGGAATCATGTGGCTGGGAAGTAAACTTCTTACCACACAGCTGTGTTTGTGTCTATATTATTTAAATTTACCATAAAAATTGGTTTGTATTCTCTGAAAATGGCCCACATTCTAAATTTCTGCTATTTGGAATAAATCAAGGCCTTGGAAATCAATGTGTGACAATTGGCAAAAATTCCACACCTAATTGTCCTTGAAGATTGACGTCTTAATTCTACAATAACAGTTAAGCGGTTGGTGAATAGGACTTTAAACATCCAGAATAACTTTCTTGGTTCAGTGGGTAGAAATATAGAGAAGAGTTTATTGGGTACCTGGGACTCCTTGTTGCTTAAAAAATAATAACTAAAATCCTAAACTGTTAACATAAGCCAAACAAGGAGGATTCCATGTTGTCACTAGACATACAAGGTGTAGCAAGTGGACAGTAAGTTAACATTTTTTGTTGACTGAATTATAATGATTCAGGCTGTCATGTAGATGATTGTCAGAAAAGGCTGGACTATGGGATTTGAGTTTGCTGATAAATGATTTGGGGACTGAATATTTTCTTTATTCTTGAGATTGTAAAACTGAAATTTGCATGAATGGAAGTAAAACCTGTTTATGTGATTTTTAGGCTTAAACCAGATGCAAGAATGCCTGTATGGATATGGAGTTTTCTTACATTGTCTTAAGTTTTGTCTCACTGCAGAGTACCTCAGGCAAGAAATTTCTACCATAGCCTTGGGTTAACCAATGTCTTATGAATGAAGTTGGTAAAGAGAAACTATATAGAAGTCTTTGTCGTGTATGTGTGTGTTGTGAATGTTTACATTGTATGCTTTGCATGAAAGTGTTGAGCTATCAAAAAAAAAAAAAAACATCTCTAACATTTGTGGATACTCCCTATCAAAAACAGTTCTCTAATTTTGCACTTTCAAAGGTGAGAGGAATAAATGATATCTAATTTGAATTATTGATAAGGGTTAGTGACAGGAAATGCATCTAGCTGCAAAACAATGTCTCGATAATGTGTATTCATCTAATCCATGCCAGTATGGAAAAAGAATTATGTAAGGATGAATGAATGAATGAACAAATGAACCATACCACAGAGATTCCAGTAGCTAATCTTTTTTTCATGATTATATTTTCAGTGTTATAACATGTTCTACAAACTTTGAGTGGCCTCCATCTTTTAATTCCATTCTGAAATAATCATGGTAAACTCTGACAAAGTCTGCATATCGTGTCTTTTCTTTTTAGTGACTAAAACTCCATATATATAGCAAAATACATCTAGGCCAGTACTCCACAAATTCTTTCACTTGTGGTACACTTGTATCCTTTTCAAAATTCAGCTGCCTACCTCAACTAAAAATATAACTAAAAGTATAGGGAAAATAATTATATTCAAGTCACACTGCAGCACACATAGCATCATCTCATGGCACATCAGTTTGTCACAGCATACCAGTTGGGACGCAATGATCTAGGCTATTGCCACAGCTTCTAGGTGCTATTGTTAAAACTGTAAAGTTAATTATGACTTATGAAAATACCTGAAAAGTAAAAATAAACATAAATTGTATTATTTGAAGTAAATATTTAATAAATATGGTGTTTGTATTCAGAAAATATATGCTAAAAATAGCTTTTGTTACATGTCAAATGTAATGTTCAGTGAAGATTTAAAAAAAAAAAATTTGGATACTATTTCTAGTTGGTTAGATGACTGTATAAAGGTCCTTTCATTGAGTCATAATATAATCCGTATTATTTCCCATGGCGCCTTCATATCAGTAGCATTGCTGAAGCATAATTCTAAGGATTAGATTTCCTTACCAGAGCCAGAAAATATTTATGTTCTGATTAATAGCCAGTTCTCTACAAAATTTAAACTTAGACTCATGTAAAAGCACTTATATATCTAGGGCACTGCTGCTGCTATTAACCCAAGCATTTTAGATCATCACTTTATAAAAACAAGGTAATCTAACTTCACTGATGCTTTATCACAAATAACCTACAACTACTTTCATATGTATATATATATATATATATATATATATATATATATATATATATATACTGATGTCAATATTAAGAATTCTTGATCGGCACTTTTCGGATCCCCCTTCATCATCCCCCTTACTCTCCTGACTTTGCACCCTCTGACTTCCACCTCTTTCCAATCATGAAGTCTTTTTTTGAAGGGGAAGCACTTTTCAGATGATGATGATGGACTTATTTCCGAGGTTAAGTCTTGGCTCCAGATGTAACCTACTGACTTCTGTAGACAAGGTCTTCACAGCTGCATAAAGCGATGGGAGAAGCGTGTTACTATTGGTGGTAATTATGTAGAGAAGGACTAATAATTAGGCTAAATTTTGCTTATCCAAGTCCTTGGGAAATGGGTCAGGGGAAATTATTTTGTCGTAGATAATTCTTTTTTAAATAAAAGTATTTCTAGTTAGTTCAGTTGCTTTGCATATCAGAAAATATATTGTTCAATATTATCTTATTTGGCTGCTATTTTGAGTAGACAAAATAATCATGCATTAAATGTATGAAAACAAACTTTTCTTTCAATGAGTGGTTCTCTCTTTCTCTCCCTCCCTCTCTCACTTTCTATTTATCTGGTGGTTGAATTAAGGCTTCACAAGACAACGCTTTGTGGATTATTTTGAGGTGGTTGCTGTTAAGAGCAACCAATATATTAGGTCATCCCATAAGTTCTGTCTGAATTTTGAATAAAGAAAACAAGTGATCAAATGTTATATTTAATTGAAATTTAATCATCAATGTATTTTCCCTGATTATCTATGACTTCCTTCCATCTATTTACAGGCCTTTTTAATCCCATCAATGTAAAACTCTTTTGGTTTCAAAGCGAAGAACTCTGAAGTGTCAGTTTTGACCTCTCCTGGCTTGTGAAAGTTAGGTCCCACCAAATGATTCCGTAAACTATGAAACAAATGGTAGTCTGAAGGAGCAAGGTCGGGAGAATAAGGTGAATGAGGAATTTTTTCCCAACCAAGCTCTTTGATCTTCTGTGATGTGATCTTTGCAGTGTGGGGTCGCGCATTGTCCTGATGAAACATCACTCCTTTTCGATTCACTAAAGCAGGTTTTTTTTTCTTCAAAGCTTGGTTCAAACACTCAAATTGCTGACAGTAGACTTGAGCATTGATTGTTGCATTAGGTGGTAACAATTCAAAGTGAATTACTCCTTTGCAATCCCACCAGATAGAGAGAAGAATCTCACTTTTCCCTCTGAAAATATTAACAATTTACAAAAATTTTTTTACCACAAATACTCTTTCCATAATTTTGAAATGTAAACCAAATTGGCCAAAATAGGTCCAAAATGGGATGATGAAGGAGAGGGTGTTAAATAAATGGATTTACAAAACTCTTTTCATACAAAGATGCACCCCCATTATTTTAAAGGCTAGGGTTTAAAAAAAAATTAGGAAAATCCCTGAAAAAATTTTTCCCACAAAGTTCTTTATAATTGTAATCTATGCTGTTTGAAAGGGATTTGTATAAATTTTCATTTAAAGATACCCATCTTCCTGAAAGTTACGAGGGAAAAAAGTCAGATCATGTGAATTTTCCAAAACTCCTCTCATAAATCCCTATATAGTAGGAGAGTGTAGTGGGTGCTTTTACGTGCCACCGGCATGACAGCCAGTCAAGCGGTACTGGCAACAGCCACACTCAAACTGGTGTATTTTACGTGCCACCTGCACAGGAGCCAGTGCAGCGGCACTGGCAACGATCTTGCTTGAATGTCTTTACAAGTGCCAGGAAGGCAACACTGGGCACAGATGCCATCACCATTTCGCTTTCGCTTGCCTCAACAAGTCTTCGCAAACCGAGTAACATGTCCAATGAAGGAGACGACATTGGCATAGGTGTAAGTTGTCGAATTTAGTTCGATTTCGATTTCACTTGCCTCAACAGGTCTTCGCAAGCGGAGTTTAGTGTCCAATGAAGGAAAGGTACACATAAGTGGGCTGGCTACACCCCTGGCAGAGGCCTTGGGTTTAGGTCTCACTTGGCTTGCCGGGTCTTCTCACGCACAGCATATTTCCAAAGGTCTTGGTCAGAAGTCATCGCCTCGGTGAGGCCCAATGTTCGAAGGTTGTGCCTCACCACCTCATCCCAAGTCTTCCTGGGCCTACCTCTTCCACAGGTTCCCTCAACTGCTAGGGTGTGGCACTTTTTCACACAGCTATCCTCATCCATTCTCACCACATGACCATGCCAGCGCAATCATCTCTCTTGCACACCACAACTGATGCTTCTTAGGTTCAACTTTTCTCTCAAGGTACTAATACTCTGTCTAGTATGCACACTGACATTACACATCCATCGGAGCATACTGGCTTCATTCCTTGCGAGCCTACGCATCTCTTCAGCAGTCATGGCCCATGTTTCACTGCCATGAAGCATGGCTGTTCGTACACATGTGTCATACAGTCTGCCTTTTACTCTGAGAGAGAGACCCTTTGTCACCAGCAGAGGTAAGAGCTCTCTGAACTTGGCCCAGGCTATTCTTATTCTAGCAGCTACACTTTCAACGCACCCTCCCCACTATCAACCACTTCTAGTTTTTCTCCCTGGAATGTGGCAGAAGTTGTTTTCTGCACATTTACAGTGTTTATAGCTCCTAAACATCTGCTACAAACAAAACTAACTTCCTAGTTAACCTTACTTTGATATTGCTGCACCTCTTATGTGTCCATAGCTTACACAGGGTGCATCTTATAGAGTTTCTACCTACGCCTTTTCTACAGATCGAGCAGGACCATCTACCTGAAGGAGTTTGTGTTTTTTCTACCTTCCTACTTATTAGGACTTTGGTTTTAGCTAGGTTGACTCTAAGGCCCTTCGATTCTAGTCCCTGCTTCCACACCTGAAACTTCTCTTCTATTTCTGATAGTGACTCAGCAGTTAGTGCAAGGTCATCAGCATAGAGGAGCTCCCAGGGGCATCCTGTCTTAAATTCCTCTGTTATAGCCTGGAGGACTATGATAAATAGGAGGCGGCTGAGGACAGAACCCTGGTGGACCCCTACCTCCACCCGGAATTCTTCACTGTACTCATCGACAACCCTCACCTTACTGACAGCGTCTCTGTACATGGCTCGCACAGCTCTCACTAACCATTCTTCTATCCTTAGTTTCCTCATTGACCACCAGATGAGGGATCGGGGACCCTGTCAAAGGCTTTCTCCATGTCAAAGAAAGCCAAGTACAGAGGTTTATCTTTGGCTAGGAATTTCTCCTGAAGCTGTCTTACCAGAAATAGAGCATCAGTAGTGCTTTTCCCAGGTACGAACCCAAACTGCATCTCATCTAAACTGACTCGCTCCCTAAGTAGTTGGGCTATGACCCTCTCCGTGACTTTCATTACCTGATCTAAAAGCTTGATACCTCTGTAATTATTTGTATCTAAAGCGTCACCTTTACCTTTGTAGCAGTTTACTATGGTGCTGCTACACCAGTCATTGGGTATGACTCCTTCGTGTATGACGTGGTTAACAATACGGGTGACTAGGCTATAGCCGACACTGCCAGATATTTTGAGCATCTCTGCAGTGATTCCTGATAGGCCGGGAGCCTTCCCTGTCTTCATACTCTTAATTGCTTTATCTACCATGGTACTGTCAACTCGGATAGCTGGTCCCTCTGTTGGGTCGACATTCGGCAGACTCTCTTTCTTCCATTCATTCTCTTTATTGAGCAATCTTTCGTAGTGGCATCTCCAAACCTCTTTCTTTGCAGCCTCATTTAGTGCAAGCGTACCATCATCCATGCGAACACATTTCTCTCCCACGACATCATGATTCTCTCTCACACACTGTCTTGCAACATGAAATACCTTAAGTCTTTAGTCCTCACAGCGCAGAACATTGGTAAACTTTTTCTTATCTGCTTCCCCTCTAGCTAAATAAACCTGTCGCCTAGCTTCCCTTCTGGCAGTCTGATACAATATATATATATATATATATATCATCATCATCATCATCGTCGTTTAACGTCCACTTTCCATGCTAGCATGGGTTGGACGATTTGACTGAGGACTGGTGAAACCAGATGGCTACACCAGGCTCCAATCTGATTTGGCAGAGTTTCTACGGCTGGATGCCCTTCTTAACGCCAACCACTCAGAGAGTGTAGTGGGTGCTTTTACGTGTCACCTGCACGAAGGCCAGTCAGGCGGGACTGGCAACGGCCACACTCAAGATGGTGTATTTTATGTGCTACCTGCACAAGAGCCAGTCCAGCGGCACTGGCAATGATCTCGCTCGAAACTCCTACGAAGGCCAGTCCGGCGGTACTGGCAACGGCCAATATATATATATATATATATATATATATATATATATATATATCTGTAAATATAATATGTGACAATTATTCGGTAGCCATGATAAAACTCCGAGCTTCGGATGTTGGGGTGGAAACCCACGCTGGCATCACTTCAGTTATTGGGCCATCGGAAAAAATGCTTTCGATGGCCCGATAACTGAAGAGATGCCAGCGTAGGTTTCCGCGCCGACATCCGAAACTCAGAGTTTTATCATGGCTACCGAAAAATTGCCACATATTATATTTACAGATAAATTCCTCTATTTACATATTGAGGTCTCTTTCATTCTTTTGTTGTCTTGCCATTTCTATCAATATATATATATATATATATATAATTATAAAGTTAGCACAAGGCATGAGGATGCATAAAAAGCATCAACCTGTTTAGAAATAGGACCTAAATTCCCAATTCAGCTGTCAGAATGCACCAAATAAGAGGAAAACAACATTAGGCAAGGAAATGGATAAAGAATTAAGACATTAAAAAAAAGCATACCTTTAAAGAATATGCCTTTCGGATATTTCATTTACCATGGTTTCGGATTCTGGCCCGATGGCCTCAACCTTTTGGGATTCAGAGTAGCATAATTGAACGAATGGTTTTAAACATTGCTGTGCGGTGAAAGAGTAGTAATTCTGATAATGTGATAGAATTGGGCACCGAGAAACAGCAAAAACTCAGGCTGCCGGTGTGAGAGAATAATGAGCCACAATTAGGCATTTGACTTTTTAAACTAGAGCTATAACCAAGTTTTCGGTCAGCCAAATTGTGACAAAATTAGATAAATGAATGAATAAATGGCAATAATAGGATCTTTTTTAAAACGGGGGCCACATTTTTCATTAATATTTTACGTAGTGTTTTTGGTACCGAAAGACTTTCAAACTTCGTATACTTATCTATTTTGTGTTATAGAACAGAAAAATATTTTTGTATTCGAATTTATTTCATGTAAAAAATTGTCTTATTTCGATAATTTCAACCAATCACTGACAAGTATTCAGTTGTTTATATTTACTCCTTTGGCTGATTAAGCCATAGCTTCGTTTTATTTGCTTTTTTCATTTTAAATTTGCTTTTTTCATTTTCTTTTTTTTTTCTTCGTTTTATTTGCTTTTTTCTTTTTAAATTTGCTGTTTTACCCTAACCTTAACCCTAATCCTAACCCTATCACCGATAGAATTGTTTCAGAATCGTTTGTTTATGTAGTCGGCACTTAATGTATATCGGCTGAATGGACGTCAGTGATTGGTTGAAATTACAGAAATAGGACAACTTTAACATGGAATAACTTAGGGATTTCTTTTTTTTTAAAGAAGACTAAGAGAAAAAGATGTTTTATATGACACATTCTACCAGTGTTCCAAGTTTCAAAGTGTTTCGTTAATGAAAAATGTGGCCCCCGTTTTAAAAAAGATCCCGTTTTAAAAAAGATCCCATACACGTATGCTGAAAATCGCCCAATTTCCCAAACCAACGCCGGCAAAAACATAACAGATACTATTTTATCCTCTTCCCATACTTATCTCGACCATCGTCATCATCAACACTGTCTCTGCTTTCACCACAATCACCGTCAAAACTACGATCACTACAATCAGGTTCTTTACACAGTTGAAAATCCATTATCCGATACTCATGGGACCGAGATTGTTGCAGATTTTTGATTTTTCTAATTTCGGATTCCTTTATTAAAACCAGGTCTAAACACAATAGTTTATAGACATACTGTGAATGTAGTTCTATATAAATCTTTAATAATTTTTTTTATACTTAAGACCATCAGAAATGTTAAGATATCAGCCTCTGCCCACGTTGTCATGCTTTGATTAAAAGGTTACAGCATGGATTAGAGTACTTAGATAAGTTTCAGCCGAAGTTGACTCAGGCCATATCTAATTTAATAGCACCACCTGGAAGAGATACACAGTCAGCAGAGGGTTATTGTTTTCAGAGACATATTGGGTGTGGGTGGTTTATCTGGTATTTGTTGGGGGTAATCCTCTCGGGATCGCTTGAATGTCGTGAGGTCACTTTCCTCCTTTATGTGTGTCTAGCACGATGTTGAAAAGAGCAGGGCCAATTGAGGTGAAATAGTTCTGTCATAGTGTTACGTACGACACGAACATTTTTGTAGTGGACTGATGGCACGGGGGCCAAGCCACGGACTAATTTTAAAACAAGTCCCCAAAATTCCTAGTTTTCCCACTATACCAATGCCCAGACAACACCACTGACCAAACAAATAAATAGGGAAAATAATCTTATTCAAAAATACAGACCACAACTCAACATACCCCCCACCCCGTACATATTATCAAAGAATATGTATATGTATTTTTCCATATATGTATTTTCATACTTACATTGTTTTTAACATTTTCATCTTATTATCAGAGAATGTGTGATAATCAGTATGTAACACTACAAAGCTTTATACTTTCAATATATTCCTCTTATTATCATCAAAGAATGTATATATGCATTTTAATACTCAAACTGTTTTTTAACATTTTCTATTATTCTCAAAGACTTTTGATAATCTTTTTCTAAAAAAGTGAAACCGGTTAAGTAAATAAATATCTTTAAAATAAGTGCATTTTCAAACCTTCTTTCATATATATTTCCACTCATACGGTATTCCACAACTTTACTTTATTATATATATATATATAGAGAGAGAGATGTATTTGCATAGCAAGTGACCTGATCTGAGATCGTGTGCTGGAACGAAAACAATTGCAGCGTGGAAGGTGTTTATAAGCCATTTAAAATAACACACAAAATCCGTTAGATTCACTTCAACATTTAAATTTAAATTAAATTTAAATGTTGAAGTGAATCTAACGGATTTTGTGTGTTATTTTAAATGGCTTATAAACACCTTCCATGCTGCAATTGTTTATATATATATATATATATATATATATATATATATATATATATATAATTCCTTCACCTTGCTCACCCAGCACCTACTTGCTTTCACTTTTGTGTGATGTTTCCCTTATGCGTAGAATTCTGCTGAAATAGCAAATTTAAAAATAGTAGACTACCGCCAGAAAACTCGACATGCTAGAAACAACAGGTAAACGACATTATTTCTGAAGAAACTTCCCCACTTTCCAAAAAGCTAAAAGTGAAATATTGGGAGTGTGTAGCTTTTTGAAGGTGGTGAAGTGATGGGTAAAATTCTTAAAGATTCATACTCTCTGTTTTTTCTCCATGGATTACCAAGAAAAAATATTTGAAAAAGTAAAAAATGAATTTGGTGTGGAGAGGGAGAAAATTGAAATATTGAGAACGTGTTTTGTGGGTGAAATCCTAATGCCCTGAATTGCAAACATAGGAATTGGAAGAAGTTTAGGGAAAAAATGAGGTGAGGGAGCAGAAATGTCACCTTGGACATGCTAGAAAGAAGAGGTAAAGGACAAGATTTCTGGGAAAACTTTCTCTTAAGTTTATATCGAAGCTAAGGTTTTTAAATACACCCATCACGGTGGTGCACCAGCATGACCGCAGCCACTTGGCTGAAACACATAAATAAATAAATCACAAACACAAATTACACAGAAAAAGATCATTTCAATTGGATTTGAGCTTTAAATTTGCATGTGCACACCACAAGAAATAACATAATTTGCACAGAAGTTTTACCTAGAGTATGTGCATGTGTGTGTGTGTGCGTGTGTGTGTGTGTGTGTATGCATGTGTATGTGTGTGTATGTCAGGAAGTTATTTTATGGCATTCTTTCGTTTGAAGAAGAAAAGTTGTCAACTTGACATATATGGCATCATATGATTGTTCGTTTGTGGACTTAGTAAATATTTCTTTCAGTAATTTATCATAGTTGTTTGCAAATATTGAATTAAAACTTGAAATGAAAACGTCAAAATAGAGAGTGAAGCTTTTTACCGTTGCTACGTCAATACCGGAAGTTGACATTGAGGAACCTTTTTAAAGAACTGAATCATAAATATAAAGAGCCTAACATTTATCCGAGGTCAAATTATTGATGCATCACAAGTATGGAAGCATTTGTTGAAGTCGGTATCACTTGAAAAGTGAATACACAAAAACGTCAAAGTAGAGAGTGAAGCTTTTTGCCGTTGCTACACCAATACCGGAAGTTGACATTGCATCACAAGTATGTAAGCATTTGGTACAAAAACGTCAAAATAGAAAGTGAAGCTTTTTGCTGTTGTTACGTCAATACCGGAAGTTGACATTGAGGAACCTTTTTAAAGAAGTGAATCATAAATATAAAGCAATATTATTTATTTTTAATTAAAAAAATCAAATGAAGAGCCTAACATTTATCCGAGGTCAAATTATTCATGCATCACAAGTATGGAAGCATTTGTTGAAGTCGGTATCACTTGAAAAGTGAATACACAAAAACGTCAAAGTAGAGAGTGAAGCTTTTTGCCGTTGCTACACCAATACCGGAAGTTGACATTGCATCACAAGTATGTAAGCATTTGGTACAAAAACGTCAAAATAGAAAGTGAAGCTTTTTGCTGTTGTTACGTCAATACCGGAAGTTGACATTGAGGAACCTTTTTAAAGAAGTGAATCATAAATATAAAGCAATATTATTTATTTTTAATTAAAAAAATCAAATGAAGAGCCTAACATTTATCCGAGGTCAAATTATTCATGCATCACAAGTATGGAAGCATTTGGTGAAGTCGATTTCACATGAAAAGCGAATACACAGACATCTCTGTTTTATGTATTAGATATATGTAAATATATATACATATAAATATATATATATAAATATATATATACATATATATATATATATATATAAACATATATATATATATATATATATATATATAAACATATATATATATATATATATATATAAACATATATATATATATATATATAAACATATATATATATATATATATATATAAACATATATATATATATATATATATATAAACATATATATATATATAAACATATATATATATATATATATATATATATAAACATATATATATATACATATATAGACAACTAAATATATATAACTAAATATATATATATATATATATACATATATATATATATATATACATATATATATAACTGTATATAAA